>NC_062527.1:6799310-6949310 GCF_022655615.1 Tachysurus fulvidraco
CTCTCACTGCTCGACTTCCTGAGTACGGTGAAGAGGCAGCAGAAGAGGGCAGTGAAGGCTCTGGGTACACAGTGGAGAGGTCATCCTCTCGGGCCACCGATGGTTGTCCACTGCAGCGCAGGAATCGGCAGGACTGGTAAAAAATTTGCTTACTGCTTGCCATGTTTGTGTTTATTTAAATAAGATCATTTCTGTAGTTTTTAATAATCATTTATATTCACACTCTCTGGTGTCACCTAAATGAGGATGGGCTTCCTTTTGAGTCTGGTTCCTCTCAAGTTTTCTTCCTCTTCCATCTGAGGGAGCTTTTCCTTGCCACAGTCACCTCAAGGCTCGATCGTACAGTACGTGATGGATGCAAATAAATCTACATAAAGATGTTCTGTTCTGTAAAGCTGCTTTGAGACGACGTCCAGCGTTAAAAGCTTTATACAAATAAAAGAATTGCTTGTTTCACCAAGCCCACAGGCTGATATTCAGCATAAACACATGATCTTTCTTTTACACACCAGTTGACTCTGCTAGAGAAAAGTAGAACCTGAAGAAGCCGCGCTCAATTTATAGCACGTCGGCTAGACAGATTTCCAGCTCTCGCTGATGTTCTTTCCTGAAAAAAGGTCATATAAGTCGAACTGACTTTGTCAAAGTTCATATTCTAGAAAAGTAGAGATAGATGATGTTTCTAACTCTGTTGTAGCAGTTTTAAACCAGGAAGTGGAATTTTACTTGAACACAGACGAACGGAGTGATGAGCACACAGTGTGGTTATAGGAAATCTAGGCACTTGGAAAGCCGCTCAGATTAGTGGACAGAAACGTACCGAGTGTAAGATATTGTGGAGAATTTTTATGCCACTTCTACGGTAGGCAGTGAGATGGGGGGAAAAATAACACAGTACTACAGAGGAGAGTAAATAATCTTGAATGTTTGTTTGTTTTTTAGGTACGTTTTGTGCTTTGGACATCTGCCTGTCACAGCTGCAGGATGTCGGGACGCTGAACGTATGCCAGACGGTGAGGCGCATGAGAACGCAGCGCGCCTTCAGCATCCAGACCCCCGAACAGTATTATTTCTGCCACACTGCCATCCTTGAGTACGCCCAGCGTACAGACAGGCCGCCTCCAGCCAGCGAGGGACGTAGTGGCTCTGTCGGTGATAGGAATTTTTAAGATGTTTGCCACGGACACCGTCACACCCCTCAACCGCCGCCGTCTCACCGCTATGGTCACTCCAAGCACAGTGTATTTTGACTCTTATAAAAGTGCTGATGTGGTTTTTTTTGTTTGTTTGTTTTTTTGTTTTGTTTTTTAAAAACTGCCACAGTCATAGCGAACATCTCTGCTGGATCCAGCCCAAGACTCTGTGAGGTCAGGTTCATTAGTAACGCTGTATGGATCCAAGACGTTCACGACGTGGTCTGAATGCTGATCGGTTCTTAAGAAGCAGTAAGCTGACTAAACTGAATAGCGTTTAGTTTCTAAACAAACAATGTCAAAAATCACATCACGTTTTCATCCCGTCAACTTTCAATCCGATTATTAATAAGAAAGTAGAACAGAAAATCGGCTTGCACAAGAAAAGTGTGTAAACTCCGTGGATTCAAATTTTTACTTAAGGAACCTGTGCTGATTTAGTCCCCATGCTTCAAAAGTACTCTTTTTTTTTTTTTTCTCCCCCCCCCCCCCCTTTCCTGACTACAAACTCACACTGGATGCAGTGTATTGGGTCTCCAGTCCTGTTAAGTATCACACAGGCTGAAGTCTCAACCTTCATTTTACTGTATAACATGTTCTAATATATGTAGCACTGTTCACAGATGGACTGCTTCCTATGCTAACTCTATATACGTTGTATACATGGGGATCGTTTTAGCTTTTATATTTATATCCTAAAATAGCGTCACTGTACTTTGTCCATAGGAAACGAAGGGCCTCATTTATCAAGCGTTTAGTAAAGTTGGAATATAAATGTTTGTGTAAAGACAAACTGATTTAAAAAAATTCTGCCAGATTTTAAAATGTTTCAGAAACTAGAGTTTCATCCAGTGACTCGAATCTTTTTGGAGGCTGCAATCAAAAGATTCGGTTCACTGATTCTTTCGGTGACCCCTGTTGGTGTATTGTTGTTAGAAAGCGTGATTGTCTACAAATGTACTTGAAAATTGGTCTTTAAAACTATTTTCATTGACCAGCACCTGAAAAGGCAGAAGTCTGGAACTATATTATGGAAATGGTGAATTTGAGATGATGAGAACATCTGAAAATCTGTCTGTTGTACCCAGGTGATCGTGGAAAACAAGCTGAACTCACAAGTAATGTTTTTTTTTTGTTTGTTTTTTTCTTAAATAATTCAAAGCAAAGCGTCTTGTCGAGTTTGGAGAAATCTCTCACAGAACAGCACATCCTCCCTGATGCCATGATGAAAAAGGAAAACAGGAAGCTCATGATTCACACACACGCACACAGACACACACACACACACCAGATCAGTCACTTAGTACTGGCTCTAAACAAGTTTTTCACAGCATTACATTGAGATGTTTGAAACTGACAGAATAAATCCACATGGAAAAGTGCCATAATCCATGCAAGTGATCGACTCTGAAGCTGATCATCGTGAGGTTACTTCAGTTTCTTCACTTGCTTTAAGTTTCACGCTTTCGGTTAGGCGAGAGTAAGAAACGCTCCTTCGAACGCTTTACCGACCTCTAACTTGATCATTGAGGCCCATATGTTTATACCACTGGATTTGAGGATGAAACAAATTTTGCGTTTGTTTACTGAACACTTTCTCTTCCGTGAAGTTCAGGCAGCAAGTCGTCTAAACCTGAACGCGTCCGTTCTCTTTTTCTCCACTTCGTTTCATGTCGTTGATAGTTACTCTTTCTTGTTTTGTTTTATTTTATGTTTTCATTTCTTCTATTTAAAAAAATGAGAATAAATACCATCATTTCAGTGAGCTTCAGAACAATATTCGGACCACTATGCTTTGTTTTGGATTTGCGGTGACAAATTGCTGAGATGACTACAGAACCAAACCATTTGTTGGCTGTTTTTTTTTTTTCTCTTAACACAGACATGTTCCACTTTTCTGCTGTATTTCATTTCATTCTTTCAGGATTATTTCAGCATCGTTACGTCCTGATCCTGGTCGATGTGTTCAGACTATAATATCAGACCCTAAATATAGATACAACAGGCTGCAAATAATGGCATCAGAAATAAAGTTTAAAAAAGAAAAAAAAACTCACCCTGCTGTACACCCAATTATCTTAACCCATCTGGTGCACTTCTAATTAAAGTATGAAGTGTACAAAGTCTGATGATGTGGAAGAAATCTGAAATCACAGTCTATAAATGGGTAGAACAGTCTACACCTCATGTTTCATGTTCACATTCTGCATCCTGGATAAAGTCTCTGCGTCTGTGTGTAAATTTTGGAGCTCACTGTATGAAACGTGAAGTGAAGGTGAAAATGTGAAAGGTTTTATGATGTGACTGATGATGTAAATACTGTAGCAGATGATACTCGGTATTTTCATTATCTGATGTCAAGCTTCATTTTTGTCTTACAGTGTAGGGAGAGTTGATGTCCTTTATAATTCTTTACAAATATTTATATACACACACACGAGATCAGACAACCACTGTGTCGCCCTCCACCTTAAGCTTCTGTTCTGCTTCTTTAGGCCAGCTGACGTTAAAACAAAACCAATTTGTAAATGCTGTTGCTTGTATTATGATGTAAAAATGTCTCTTAGGTCTTGCATCTCTGTATAAGCGTTAGACAACACTTTCAGACAAGTGTTGGACTTCAGAGGGCTGGAACACCACGTACTTGTACACACAGCGGAGCAAATGTTTTATGCTGCGGTGGAGCTGTACAAAAAAAAAAAAGGACCAACGTGCAAAATTAGACAGTGTTCCCTGTTAATCGTGCATTTGTCTGGTTTTATAATATGATGTATTGTGCTCTGGGGTATGTAAACCATTGCTACTCAATTCATATTGAATTTGCTTGTCGTGAAGCGTCTCGTAAACACTTGTACGGAAGCGTCTGAAAGAGTTCTTCAAAAAAATTAATCTACTTTATTTTTCTATTATACTCAACAAACTACTTCATTTGCAAATAGCTACTTTTATATATCGTTTTTCCCCTTGTTCTGTAATTCTGTAACTTATCTGTTTGTATGCTTTAGGGTCATGTAATCGTGTAATCGATAGTGCCATGATGTCCGCTTATACACGTCGAACACGGAGTTATGAGCAAGTACTTTTTGATTTGTAGATCGTGATCGCTGTGCTGAAATGTGTGGCGTGAAGTGGATGCTTGTAAAAGATGAATTCCAAGTTACTGTTTAAAAGAAAGAAAGAAATTAAATATATCATTATCACATTGGGCCCTTGTGTTGACTTTTTTGACAGTAGATACTATACATGCATTTTTTTTTTACTGTACAAGTCAAGTACGTCAAAATATTTGGATTGTAACAAATTTATTACTATTTTAACTGTTTACCTGGTTTTAAATGTACATACCGTTTTACATTAAAGCTAATACTCACTTTGAGCTAATATACATTCATTTATTATAACTCCATTATACTATAGACCAGATACACTACAAAGACCATCACACCTATATCTACTTGTTGAACATTTCCTTCCAGATTTATTTCCCCTTTACTTTTAAAACAAGCTCCACCATTCTTGAAGACTTTTCACTAGATTTTGTATCATTGAGCATTAGAGAGATCAGACACTGATGATGTAAGAGTGAGGAGGTCTCAGATTCAGTTCCGGTTCATCCTAAAGGATTTCGGTGAGGTTGAGTCAGAGTCCGGGCTCTATGCAGAACACTCGAGTTCTTCACTCCAACTGTAACCTCCACACTGTATATCCATGGAGCTATACAGGCACTGGGAACTGTCTTGCTGGAACAAAGATTGAGTGAAGAGAAATTGTAATGTGTTACATACAAAGATATTCTAGACAATTGTGTGCTTACAACTTTTTGGCAACAAATTGAGGAAGAACCACATCTGGGGTGATTATCAGTCAGATGTCCACATACTTTTGGCCATTTATAGCTGGACCTGAATGTGTATTCAGTCCTGTGCTGATTTGTTTGTAAGTGTTTTTATATTGTTCAGCATCTCCATGGATCAGAAGCCAATGGAACGCTGGGTCACAATGGGAACACTGGTCACAATGTTCGAGTATATCATGGAGGGGCTGCCAGTCCAGAGCACATGAGTGTACACACACACACACAGTGTGTGCATACTGTCATTTGCACCAAAAGGCTATTTTACAATCACAGAACCTGTAAGAAACATCAAAACTTGGAGGAACCAAGAATGTGGGGAAAATGGAGATCCTGGTGAATCCAAGGCCTGAAAGAAGCATTAGAACTTAGAGCCCGAGGATCTGGATGAAACAGAAAGCATAAATTTGAACAATTTCACCGGTTGATCAATTCGAGAGTGAGTTTCCATCCTCAGTGCTACTGTCTTGTCAGTATTTGGCGGGTCATATTTGAGTTGCGATGACGTCAACGACCTTGTAGACCAATCAGAAGACAGATGGGCGTGTCCAACGATTTTGTTACAAACACGAATCCGGAGTAAGAGGCTTCTTTTTCCTAGGTACGTAACAGCTGGAGAAGAAAAATTAAATGTACATTATATATGATTTCGAACGCGAATAGTGTATAGAACTGATCAGGGAGCTATGACACGGCGTCTGTGGTCGATTTGTGCTCGGAAACGACAAATTAAAGCTGCTAAGACAACAGCAAGGTGGCTAGTCAAGAGCCTCTGCCCAATACACGCGTTCACACTGATAGAAAACGTCGGTGGTGGTGGTGTTGTTGTTTTCCTCTGAGCCGAAGGTGTTGTTGGTGTGTCCTGAAACGTCCTCAGTGTTTTATTTCAAACTGCTCTGTGTGCAGTGGGATAGATAGTTAACGGGGGAATGAAGAAGAGGGAGGAGGAGGAGGAGGAGGAGGAGGAGGGAGTTTTGTTGTGGCGAGTCGTTAGACGTTTTTATACCTCTTTACATATGCGGAGTAAACAAAGAAGCTCTTACTTTAGTTTGTTTCGTCCATTTTAGATTCGGATTTTTTTGGGGGGAAAAAATCTTAACAGAAACATGTCGCTGTGTGGATGTGTGACTCCGTGTCGGAGTCTATTGTTCAGCGGGACAGAGCAGTGAACCTGTGTGTGTGTGTGTGTGTGAGAGAGAGAGAGAGATTGACGATGACATGATTATACTTTTTAGACAAATCTACACAAATCCGCCGTCTCCAACGACGCTTTGTTTTGTGTGTATGTGTGCGCGCGCGCGCTAGCACTTATTGTTTCCTGATCCGTTGTGTGTGTTTTTTGTTTGTTTGTTTTTTTCTGTAACAACAATCGCTCCTCGTTATATCACTCGCATTTTAGGTCGTTTGGCTTCGTTACGACGGTTTCACTCGAGGTAAAAGTAAGTGTAGTCTCCCGTGTCTAAGTATTAACCGATCGCATATTCAAAATGTCGTCCGTTTTAGCTCCATAGCTAAAGCTCGAGGTTGTATTCTTGGTCAGTCTCAGAGTCAGAACCGAGTAGGAATCCCGGGCAAGTGTTTAGCCCCGCCCCTTCTGGGTGGGCGACGGTTTAATTTAGCCGTTCCGCCTTTTTAGGGGGCGGGCTGTTTAAAAAAATAGTCCAGGGTTCTGATTGGTCAAAATCTAAAAAGTGGGCTGGCTCTTGTTTTACCTATTACTATATATATATATATATATATATATATATATATATATATATATATATATATATATATATATATATATATACGTATGTATGTAAGACGTAGGCGATAGCTAAAACATAGTTAGGGAAAGTCACGTGTGAAAATAACTTCAGGAAGTTACGTTCTCACTAGTTTAAAAAAAAAAAGAAACGATAACATTGAACCCAGTAGCTGTTCATCTTGCACAGTCTTGTCGACTTAGTGTGTTAAAGCGTCGTGGCAGAAAATCTGGCAACCAAACAACACACGCACGCGCACAATTCAAATATACAAAAACCGCGTTTAATCGGAAATTTGGAAACAAAGTAATTTGAGGCTGTTTACACTTGTAGTCTTTAAGATTTATAATATCGGTTATAAATCGGGTTGAACTTTATGTGTATGAAGAGTCTGAATGGCGGGCGTGGGAGGGACCCTGTAAGACACTCGTTTGACGTTTGAGTGACGTTCTCAGCGGCCAAAGAGAGCGAATCGTTTTGCGCCTTCTGCAAATTTCTAGCCAATCGTATGTTTAGTAGGATGGCGTTAAGGAATAAACCACGCCTCCCGACCAAGAAACCAACTGGGTTGTTTTCAAAAGAGATTTTTTTTTCCAGTCCATCTTTTTGTATTATTATTATTTTATTTTTTTTATGTTTAACCAGACGTAGCTTTTTATCGAGAGCATGCACTCGGAAGCAGGAACACATACGCGGGCAGTGTTTTAGTGTAGTTTATCGTAGTGTTTTTGTATAGTTGTTTGAAGTCGTGGTGTGAAGCTCAGCAACTCCGCTAGCTTAGCAACTGCCAAGGAGGTGAGTGTGAAATGTTGGCTCTGGGGTTTGTTCATAGAAATCAAATATTTTACAAACATGGCTCTTTTTCTTTAAGATTAATACTCAGTGTGTGTGTGTGTGCGCGCGCGTGCGTGTTTAAAGCGTTTAAGCCGCTAGCTCTCGTCGCGTGCATGTGGCTATTGCGCCTAAGCTCAAATCTGCACTATAACATAATAGCAAAGTTAGCTTCCAAAATACAAGGTTAATCGCGGCGGTTATGTTTCACCAAAAAAATAGAAAAGAAAAAAAAAATTCAGTGCGTACAAATCCTCGAGCTAGTGTGTGCGCGCGCGCGCTCGTGTAGGCTGGGGTTGTTAGCTAGCTTGCTAAGAGCCTGTAGTGTAGCTGGTTCGGGTTGTGAAGGTTTGCAAGTGTGTTTTAGTGTTTGGTTAGAGCAGTGCGACAGGCCTTTCGTCGCAAGGGGGAAGGGGCGGATAACACAACATACATCTCTCCGAACTACCCTTTTAATGTGGAATTACGTCAGACGCGTCTGTTAGTTGTGCGTCTTGTAAACACGCTGTAGGTTCAGCTGACGAGCTTCGGGTAAAGCTCCAGCTTACCGTTACAAGTTTGTTCAAACGAGATCTGTGTGTGTGTGAGAGAGAGAGAGAGAGAGAGAGAGAGAGAATGCGAGGGGAGGCTGTGTGTGTGTGTGTGTGTGTGTGTGTGTGTGTGTGTGTGTGTGTGTGTGTGTGTGTGTGTGTGTGTACAAGCAGTACAATGGCGTAATGCTCAGCTCCGCTCTGCAGCACGCCTCCTGTGTGACCACAAAACAAGGGCACAAAACTCCAATGCATTTGTCCTTCTCTCTCTCACACACACACACACACACAGAGTACTGCACAACATAAACTCGCTCATGATGTCATGAGGTGTGTGAGAGAGCCGGGGACACCCTGCACGAGGCAGTCAACCTACAATGCGCGCACACAGAGCTTTCTCTGTGAAAGTCGTAGCAACATTATACAGTCGGATCATTTCACAGAGCAGTCAAACGTGTACCAGTCAAGCTGAAAAAGTGTGGAGCTTCACCCTGATTTCATAAAGTGACCTGCAGAAAAACTTTAAACAAAAGTATGCAAGTCGTATCTTAAGGCTGGTCATTAGCTAGTTAACAGAATGATAATCAGGTTTGTGTTAGTTTTTATTTTTTCTTCGGCAAAGTTACAGGATGTTACTTGTTAAGGATATCATGCAAGTTTTGTTTTGTTTTTTCATGGAATGTTAGAAAGACTGCACTGCAACCTTTGCTTGAAGTTGAACAACGCTCAGACCTCAGGCAACAACAAGGTTCGAGAGACCCGTATAAATCTTTAGTCGTCTCACTGTGAAGAGAATACACACTGAATGAAATAGACCTGTATGGGTTGTTTAAAAAAATGTTCCTTTGTGTGGTCTGTGGTCAAGACACAAGAAGATGCTGGTACAATTGTAACCTTTATCCATTAGCCTGGATTTGGAGAGCTCTCGTTTTGCACGGTTCACAAACAGACTCGCAGTGATTGTTCTCACTAGAAAATACGCAGTGACGTTTTCGTCGGCATTATACTATAATTGTGACGTGGTTCTTTGCCTCCCAGACCCTGAACAGACCGTTTTCACACCTGGCGTTAACACATGTCCCGTGTGATGTGATGGGAAGTGTACAGTGCTGAGTGCAGGTCACCGAACACAGTCCAGTGGCATGAGCCAATCACTCAAAGCACATACAAGATGAGGTCTGGAACACATGATCACTTAATGTGTAGAGTGAAGCGATACTCAGAGATTAACAAGGACCATGTAATCCACAGAGTTCTTGTCCAAACTGGAAAATACAGTGTTTGGAAATGAACTCTTCACCACTGGGCTGACGGGTTAAGGGTTTTTTCCATTATCACGTCTTATATTCATTTCTAAGTTTTGTTAATGTCACTGAAATGGCCTGAAAGGTACATAAGAGCAAATTCAGAGGCTATTTCTGCCCGAGACCAGTCGCAGCAGAAGACTAAGGGAACAAGAGTGGAAACAATACACAAAATTCGATAACGTGCACGTTTACAACAGCAGGTTTAAACGGCTTCATGAGGAACGTTAATGCCACATGTGAACAGGGCCTTTGTGTAAAAAATTTCATTTCTTTAAAACATAAAGCAGAGAAATGGTTTGAAAAGTGGTCAGAGTTTTACCGTGATGTTCTCCAGACTCAAGCTGAAGGCAGCGTATGACGTTTGGCAGCTATTTTTAGCACACGTGATCACAGGAACATCTGAGACATACTGAAATCCTCATAATCTTGATTTGATTTTGTTTGTTTGGAGGGCTTTTGCCTTTTACTGGAAAGCGAAAGTGATGTGTGTGTGTGTCCAGGTTTAGCTCTTGCGTTATGAGCTGATTAACATGCTGCTCTCTGTAAAGGACACCACACTCACCTGCACCAGCTCATGTCAAAGGTCATGCAGTTGTTCCACCATCTCAATGTGTTTACTAAGCAGGACACTTACTACAGAGATCTCATTTCACATATCCAAATAGGAGAAGGTCATGACTGGGTGATCTGACCATCATGATCACTTCGGTCACATTCTGGGTCTGGTTCAGGATACTTTTTACTGTGTTTTCCATCTAGCACCATTTTTGCCTGACTTTTTGCGTTTCAACAATCACAATCCAAAATACAGATGAGTCGGATTTTGTCTCTCTGAAGATAGTTCTGTTTAATGTTCATGACGAGCTCTAACTCATCTTACACACGTTAAGCAACGTTAATCTTACAAATGTTAAGCTAATCAGAAGGAAGTGCTACAGTAAGTCCTTTGTGAACTTCTGGCCTGTGTGAACTTTTGACAGAGTCCAGATTTTTTTATATATATATATATTCATTTTATATTATTCACAGAGATTAGTCTGACAGTTCAGCGCTCAACCCAATCCAGGATCATTAAGTGTGTCTTGTCACCCACAGGTCTTCGTGCATCCCCGAGTATGAGTTCAGAATGAAGCGCCGTTTGGATGATCAGGACGCCGGATTTGCGGCGCAGCAGCGCAGGCTCCCAGGAGGCAACGAGATCTTCCAGCCCAGGGTTCTGGCGCCAGCGCCAGTGGTGTACGAAGCTGTGACCGACAATGTGCAGCCCACCTCTGCCATCCAGTACCCTGTACCCCAAAGCTATCAGGTAGAACACACGACAATCACTTAGAGTGTTTTCACACCTAGTTCGTTTGAGCCCTCCAAACGCTCTCGGAGCGGTTCAGTGTGTGTATATGTGAACAAACCATGTGATCTGAGACCCCTTAAAAGGACCCAGAAGTGAACCGTACTCAGACCACCTCCGGAGGTGGTCTGAGTACGGTTCATTTGTGGGTTCGTTTGTGGTTCGATTTGTGTGTGACATGTGAAAGCAATGAGGTCCCGGCCCACTTTGTGCTTCGTTTCGCCAAATGTCCCTGGAGGCTTGCCATACCTGTAGCCGTGTTCCGTCACTGTGACTGCTGAAAACATAAAACTTTTCGGCATGGCAGGTCACGGAGTCATGTGGCCTTATGAAGAAAGCTGTGCACTTATTGATATTTGGAAAGAGGATGGCATTAAACGGCAACTATTCTCAACACATAAAAACATAAAAGTATTACCCAAAATCCATTGCTGCACAGAAGTCTGGGTTCTGAGTTCTTATGAAGTTGAGTTGTGAACACAAAAGGGTCTGAGATCACTTCAATACTAAAGAGGACCAAAAAGAGAACTGGGTTCTCTTTTGAGTCCACTATATTGTGAGCACCAAACGAACTGAGGTCACATTCGGCTAGTTCCTTTTCTGGTTCACTTTAGGTGAACTGGGTTTGGTTCTTTTAAAACAAACTATACTGTATGTGAAAACACCCTTAGGGCCTTTTTACACCTGGTCACTTCATGTGTTTTCTCTGATCCGATAGCTATCTGATTTGTTAAAACCGTTCCTTTTACATTAGGCCACATACAGTAAATGCGTCTTGGTGAATCGGATATCAATCCGATCTTTTTACTCCCGCCCAAAATACAAATATATTTTACCTCTTTTCCGGGGTATTTGAAATGGGAACGCTTTGGTGTATGCGGTTTTCAGAATGCAATCAAAAAGAAGAGGAAAAAACTTGTTACGACGGATATGCTACAAAAAAAAATAAAACAACCCTGTGTGTCGTCCATGTTATTTGTTTCTGGACGTACTTCCGTTTGGGAGGAGTAAAGTGCTGACGTATGTGGCTTGAACAACCACATGCATTAACACCTGTCCAGTTTCATCTGAAATGCGTCCCAGACCACCTCCTGAAGTGGTTTGAACGATCGGATTTATATCTGTCTCGAAACCGTTTCGGAGGGCATTTAGACCTGGTCTTTTTACCATCGGATAGCTATCGGATCACAGAAAACGCATGAAGTGACCAGGTGTAAAAAGCCCCTTAGTTACACACCCATTTACGTTTTGAGAGTGAAGACATTAAGGATTTATCTGGTTTGGTTCTAGATAAGAAATGGAAACGTGTTACAAAATACAAACCAATTCATTTTTGTCAATCTGAAATCCGCATACATCGTGTGCAGACTGATATTTATGATCTCAATAGTAAAAACCTGCCATCTCAAAACCTGAAGTCCAGAAGCCGTGGCTTACTCCTTTGTGTGTTTTGTGGTTGTTCTCTGCAGGTTCCTGCTGCAGCTCAGAGCTCTGGAGGTCATGGACACACTCCAACCCCTGCTGCTCACAGCAGCTCCCATCATCACAGCTCTGCTGTACAGCCACACGGCCCTGCCCTGGTCCCGAGTCACAGCCACCCACCCAATCCCACTGCCTCTGCACCTAGCCAGCAGCAGTTCCAGAGACTCAAGGTAAGACTGCTAACGGAGCCTCGGTTATCTGCCCACAAACCTGTACGACGGGGCCCAAAGAAACATCGCCTGGTCTTTGTTTAGTCTTAAGCTCTTCAGTTTTCACAGCCTGGGATTCTGTTGGCTGTCAGAAGTTAAGCTCTTCTTTTCTTGTAGTCTGTTCACCTTAAAGACGTGTGTTGTGAGATCCTTTTCTGTGTAAAGAGAGCTGTTTGAGTTGAGTCCCGTCAGCTCGAGCATCAACAGGGCCTGCAGTAACCGGAAGTTTTTGTTTTTCACACCATTTCACACCGTTTATAAAAACAACAACTTTTACACTGTTAAATTTCGTTCTTGTTTTAATTTGTTGTACCACTGTAACTTCAACACCCGAGTCGCTTTTAGATTTTCCTGATTCTTTTATTACACTTGGCTTAACCACACTGGGGTTTGACCAGCGGTCAGTCGATATCGGTTACATCTTTTAACATCTGTCCTACAGATTAATCATCACCTACTGAGCGCTTTCCATCACATCACCAGCCAAGTTAACAGACGGTTAGTTTACTTAGCTAGCTAATCTAGTCACCATGTCTCTCAACTCGCACCGACATGATTAATCAGTGTAGATCACTTTAGAGATGTCTATTATTATCCTTTTTTTCCTTTTGACCTGCAGCACATTTAAAAATCAACACGTCACTTAAAAACCGCACGGTGCAGTGTTCACACTCACTTTACTGTTGCTATGGGAATCGGAGGAGAGCTTGACGATTAAATCTCCACAGCTGAATCACATGCAAAAATGACTTCACACTGGGGGGGAATTGTTCCGAAAGAGTCCCCAAAACAAATGTACAAATTGAGTGTCTTTTTTTTTATATTATTGATTTTTTATATTGATTTTTATAACCCTTCCTGGGACGATACGATGGTTTTAATCTACTCTGGGTTCTGAAAAAAAAAACACTAGAGTCTGTTGGGTGACAGTCCCAGGAGACCATGCCATGGTCAAAAGGGCTTTTCACACTTGTAACGGTTCCCCCTGGGTGATTGTAAACTCTGGGACAAAACAATCCGGGGTTAAATATTAATCCTGGCTCTTCATAATCTGACCTTTCACCCAGTATGTTCCTAAAACCCTGGATTAACTTTCTTTTTATTCGCATATTTGTGCCTTCAACAACCATGGCTGGGTAAATACAGAGCTCAACCGCTTCGAAGTAGCTCGCCTCCTGCTTTTATTTTCTCTCTAGGTTTTGTTGTGTAGCTCATACCCAGCTTTTTTAAATTCCTTCAACACTGTGGGGGAAAAAATAAGTGTCCTGTATTCAGATTTGACGTTTTTTCCCCTCTGTAAGCGATGTTCAGGTTGTGATCTGGGGTCTGTCTGTCACTAGCCATAACATCTGCATCGTTTCACACTGTACGCTGCAAAAGCTTCAGAGCAGAGTTTCAGAATAAAAAGTGGGATGTAGATAAAAGGGCAATGTTTAGATCCAGTTTAGTGTGAACGCAAGCTCGCTGCTTTTAATGCAGTTTGCAGTTTAATCTTCTGATCAGTGTGGTAGATAATCCTCATGTAGAAGTCATTAGTGCTTGAACTTCAGTGTGTGCTTGAACTCGCTTGACCGAGACGTCCTTCTGCTTGTACAGGTGAACGAAAGGTGTATTGGGAGGAAAAAAGCAGGCATTAAAAGCTCTTGTTCTATTGTGTCGCAGGTGGAAGATGCCCTGTCCTACCTGGACCAAGTCAAGCTGCAGTTTGGAAGCCAACCACAGGTTTACAACGACTTTCTGGACATCATGAAAGAGTTTAAGTCTCAGAGGTGAACTTTGTTGGAGTTAAGACATGAAGAACATTCGTTATTTAGAAACTTTTAAAAGTATTTCTGAATTAACGAACGTTTGTTTTTATTTCCCCGTGTAGTATCGACACTCCCGGTGTGATCAGTCGAGTGTCCCAGCTTTTTAAAGGTCACCCTGACCTCATTATGGGCTTCAACACCTTTCTGCCGCCCGGATACAAAATCGAGGTGAAGACCAACGACCTGGTGAATGTCACAACGCCGGGGCAGATCCACCACATCACGCCACACGGGATCTCGGTGCAGAACATCCCGCCGACGGCTCCAGCACCGCACCAGAGCCACCTGAGTGCACAAGCCTCCAGTACAGGCACCGCTCCCTCCACACAGCCTTCACAGAAAAACAAGGTAGTCCTCGAATCACAACTTCCATCTGCAGTTAGATGTGGAACAGCAAGAAGGTGGTTCCATGATACACTTTACAAACCGGTTCAGTTTCTCTGGTACAGGAACTTCTAATATGATGATGATCTCATTCCATTAACGTTCTCTTTTAAACTGAACTTAAAAAAGTCACGAATGTTCTATCCAAATATAATGATTATATAAAGCATAAAATTGATTAAAAAAAAAACCATATGAGGTTACAGGAAAAGTTACTTTAAAAGTTCTTCACCCAGTCCGATTACACACGGTGGTGTGACACAACCAGAACAATGACAACACTATCACAGACAGTGAGAAACTGAGAAAAGCTGGGGGATGAACAGGAACCTCCACACCACACTAATGCCTGCTTTCAGTCATCAATACACACAAACACACACACAGAGAATAATAAAAAAAAAAACAACCTGAAACACTTAGCGAGGTTCACAAGAGGACTAAATATGGGTTAATTGCCGATGTGTTTGACCAAGCATGCACTTGACAATCAGCAGTTGACCAAAATAGCACAAAATGTCTAAAAAAGGAAAAAAACAAAACAGCAGGAAATGTCAACAAATGGCACAGACGTTCTGTAAAAGGGCAAAAAAGAGCACAAAGAACACTCCAAGGATTAGGATAATTAAATGTTAAAATTTGATATAATAAACAGAAAAGTGTCACTATTCTGTAGCATTTTCAATGCCAAAGGAGGATAAAAGGAAAGAGGAAAATCTGTTTTCATAAGTTGTTATAGTTTCAAGTCAACCCTTACCTTCAGGTATACAGTACAGACCAAAAGTTTGGACACACCTTCTCATTCAAAGAGTTTTCTTTATTTTCATGACTATGAAAATTGTAGATTCACACTGAAGGCATCAAAACTATGAATTAACACATGTTGAATTATATACGTACATAACAAAAAAGTGTGAAACAACTGAAAATATGTCATATTCTAGGTTCTTCAAAGTAGCCAGTAGTAAGTTTGCTTTGATTACTGCTTTGCACACTCTTGGCATTCTCTTGATGAGCTTCAAGAGGTCGTCACCTGAAATGGTCTTCCAACAGTCTTGAAGGAGTTCCCAGAGATGCTTAGCACTTGTCGGCCCTTTTGCCTTCACTCTGAGGTCCAGCTCACCCCAAACCATCTCGATTGGGTTCAGGTCCGGTGACTGTGGAGGCCAGGTCATCTGGTGCAGCACCCCATCACTCTCCTTCATGGTCAAATAGCCCTTACACAGCCCGGAGGTGTGTTTGGGGTCATTGTACTGTTGAAAATGTGGTGTGTCCAAACTTTTGGTCTGTACTGTATATACAGACAGACAGACAGTTTTCTTAATGATGACTAATTCAAAGAGTTGCTCAAGTATGTGTTGGTGTTTAAAGGAAAGCGAGGCTCATGTTCACACACACACAGCACAGAGAACAAAAGAGCAATACGTTGGTTATCAGAGCTGTTAGAACAAACTGGACACTCGACTCCTAATAAACACTACGAGTTCTGCTGCCCAAAATACCCAGGTAACCGAACGCTTTACGATTGCTAGAAGTTACGTTAGGGGTGATTAGCACCACACATGGCCTTTAGTGGTACACTTTAGGCATTTGTATCAAAGCCAAACTGTTTGCAGACAGCATACCTGCTGGTTTCTTTATCCATCAAGTCAGTGCACAAAGCTGTAAAGGGGTGGTGGTGGGGTGTGTGTGTGAAAACACAAGCAGCAGGAAACCCTTATGGATGGAATTGAAACTGCAGGAAATGATTATTGGTAAAGTTTAACATTTTCAGAATCTATATGTCGATTCTTTTGATAAAACAATCGAAAAAAACAATTAGAAAAACATGAACAAGTCTTAAAAAAAAGTCTAGTGCGTATCAGTGAGCCTGGCTGTGCACGAGTTCACATCACTCCGTCAAGCCAAGACACGAAATGGAGATGAAACACACACATGACGTAATCAGGCTTCATTTTGCTTTTACTAAAAAGCAAAGATTGACATTATATCACACGTGTTTGAGATTCTCATTAGCCCGACATCCCAACACCGAGTAGCAGAATGTTTGTAATATTGATAAGGAGTTAGTCATTGTAAAAAGCACTCGGACAGGGTGATGGTCGAATGTCCGAACCTGGTTGTACATGTTTAATGTTTAAAGAATATTTTAAGAGTATTTATGGCATGGAGATTTGTCACAGGAAGTGTGACCGGCATAAATTCAGCAATGCCTTCAACGTCAAAAGGGATTCTAATATGTATCCATATTTAGTCTCACCAAATCTCACAAATATCCTGAGGTGGAATTTTGAGGTCAAATTTAAACAGATTTCTGTTTGTGGCTTTAACTGGTTTATTAGACCGTGTCACCTCATCCTTGCATATTTTCCCGATTCTTTGTGTTTTGATCTGGAAATATTTCCTTTCTCTTGGCTTTATAAATATTCCCAAGACAAAGAAGAGTTACTGTTCATACAGTAGTTTACATTTCCCTTGACTTGTGTTTAAGAGCAGCTTTGACAGTTTCCTTCCATTAGCAGGTTGATATTAATGCACTCTTTCTGCTAGAATGTTGTGGTTTGGATAGTGGACAAGTAAAAACATCCTAATGTAAAAATGAGCACGTCGTAACTGGATATTTTACCTCGTCATAAATGCTCTCGATCTCTTACTCACTTACTAACTTACTACTTGTTGATACAGTGATGTTTTTGTGATGTTTACAGAAAGAAATAAAAGCTGTAGCTTTGTTTAGAATATAATGTAAAATGATTAGAAATGACACATTGCTGTGGTTAAAGAGAAATAAGACAGACACCCGAGGAGATGCACTTATTATACAGGAGAACAATCAGCCAAAGCTTGTACGACATTGTTTGATAATCGTTGACCATTTTGCTTTAGCAGTTATGTTCCATCACGTCTTATTTCTTGCTAAATCCCAACAAATAAATGTTTATATGCTTCTCCTCTCTCTCTTCAGCCATTGCAGTCTCCCGCACTCACGCCCAGCAGTCAGCCCAATCCGTCCATCCCACCATACGCCTCGCCCCGTTCCCCACCACTACATCCTCACACACCCATCAGCAGCACCCCCAATGCCCCTCCGTTGCAGAACAACCAGCCTGTGGAGTTCAACCACGCCATTAACTACGTTAACAAGATTAAGAACCGCTTCCAAGGCCAGCCAGACATCTACAAAGCTTTTCTAGAGATCCTGCACACATACCAGGTACAAGGGTATTAAACACCACTTAACCTTTTATTTATTTTTTTAATATATATAAAAAAACAACCACCCTTTAACTTTTATTGGATTTTCATTCTCTGCAGAAGGAGCAACGAAATGCTAAAGAGGCAGGGGGAAACTACACCCCAGCCCTGACCGAGCAGGAGGTTTATGCTCAGGTGGCACGGCTCTTCAAAAACCAGGAAGATTTGCTCTCAGAGTTTGGCCAGTTTTTGCCGGATGCCAGCAGCTCTGTGGTGAGGGATTACTACTAAAACCACAGAAAACTAAAACACAACATGAACTTTTTGAGCGTCACTTTGGCACAGACGTTCAGGCTGTATTTACTCACTGACTTTGTCCCTTCTCTCTCTGTGCTCACCAGCTGTTGGGTAAAACTACAGCGGAGAAAGCCGAATCTGTGCAGAACGATCACGGGAGTACGGTAAAGAAACCACAGCTGAACAACAAGCAGAGGCCAAACCAGAACGGCTGCCAGATTCGCAGACACTCTGGTTCGGCTGCAACTACACCGCCGGTGAAGGTAACTCTTAAACAAGCCCAGTAAATGTTTATTTACTACAATTTGGTTATTTGACAATTTGCCGCTAGGTAGTCGCTCCGGCACACCTTAGCCGAAAGATCTGTAATTTCAGTTTCACAATGCTCTGTGGTTGGTGATAAGGAGATGTAATCTAAGAGATCTGAGGATTGACCCATAAACAGATGGAGATGTTTGACAATCTATAATCATCCCTAAAGCAAAAGGGAAGAGAACTAATAGAGAGACTGTGGTAATGATCTGTGATTGGTTGTTGGGAACCTGTACTGATCATTGATTGGTTACATTTAGTGTATTTGGCAGACCCCCTTGTCCAGAGCGACTTGCGATTTGATCTCATTTAATACAACCGAGCAATTGAGGGTTAAGGGCCTGTGGTGATGTTCTATTGTTACAATAAGAAGATAATAATAATGAGGAGATATCATAATAGTTCTTTTTTGTTATTGCCCAGCCCTAACCTTTTGAGTCCAGGAGCTCTCAGGATGATGCCCATGATTAGTTATTGGCAGACTGATGGTCAGGACAGTGAGAGACACTAACCCTTCTAACTCAGCTCTTTAGTTTCTCAGCTCTCGACTGGATTTGTTGATTACTTTTATAAACTGGGCGTTTGCTTTTATTTTTTATTTATTTTAACAATCTTACTGTGTGTACCTTGCAGAAAAAGCCTAAGTTGCTGAATCAGAAGGAGTCCTCTGCAGTAGAGGCCAGCAAACACGGAGTCGGCACAGAGTCTCTGTTCTTCGAGAAGGTTTGTATGAGAACCAAGAGAGCATCACCAAAGGTTAACTTGTTTCCATCTTTCTGGTCACTGCAATGACTCCTCTGTGGGGTTTTTTTTTCTCAAAGGTTCGGAAAGCCTTACGGAGTTCTGAGGCTTATGATAACTTTCTGCGGTGCCTGGTCATCTTTAACCAAGAAGTGATTTCACGCGCTGAGCTTGTGCAGCTGGTGCTACCTTTCCTAGGGTAAGTACAATCCCATCTTTCCACCGCATGTCGTTTGTCTTCTTTGTTTTCGGTTACAGGAACGACTCGGTTTTCACCGTGCAGTGATTTAACTTTCAAAAATTTGTGGAATCTCTTCAGGAAGTTCCCAGAGCTGTTTACCTGGTTCAAGAACTTCCTGGGTTACAAGGAGATGTCCCACATAGAGAGCTACCCCAAAGAGCGGGCAACAGAGGGCATCGCCATGGAGATAGACTACTCCTCTTGCAAGAGGCTGGGGTTCAGTTATAGAGCGCTGCCTAAGAGCTACCTGCAACCCAAATGCACAGGAAGATCCCCACTGTGTAAAGAGGTGATGGGTCGTTAGTAAAGCAGGCAGAAATCACAGGCATAATTCATAAATTATTTTTATAAATGTAATGGTTATAAATGTTTAACACTTTCCCCCCCCCCATGTCCAGGTGCTAAATGACACGTGGGTTTCATTTCCTTCCTGGTCAGAGGACTCGACCTTCGTCAGCTCTAAGAAGACCCAGTATGAGGAACACATCTACAGGTGTGAGGACGAGCGCTTTGAGGTGAGCCTCTTAAGACCTTAGAGTTTAATCAAAAGCTTGCCCTGGGTTAAAACCAGCGCATGTGCAAAAAGATGCAACTGAGCTTTTAGATCTCCTTGTGTTGCTGTTGTGTGTCTTCAGCATTCTGTTTGGTGCTTTCCAAATCGTATGCTAGCGTACTATTCTACACCATTGTGTAGTGTAAATAGAGCGAGAGGACATTTGTGAGTGGGATCGTAACAGCCTTGAGAATGTTTGTGTAATTTAGTGGTTTAGTTTATCATCTCATTCCTAGAAGATTTTTTGTTGTTGTTATAAAAAAAAAGCCTCTCGTCGACTGTGTGTGAGTGTCAGTACTACGTACGAAAGGTTCAAAGCACGAATAAAGTCCAGTAAAAAAAAAATGACTGCGTTGTTTCAACTCCGTTTTGATAATATAATAAGATCCAAACCTGCATTAAAAATATGCATTTAAAAATCCTGGTCTCATGTTATGTTGTGATGCATTTCCCTTATTGAATTGCTCACTTGTAGTTGGACGTGGTTTTGGAGACGAACCTCGCCACTATCCGGGTGCTGGAGTCCGTGCAGAAGAAGCTCTCACGCATGTCTGCAGAAGAACAGGCCAAGTTCCGACTGGACAACACGCTCGGCGGCACTTCTGAGGTCATCCACCGCAAGGCCATACACAGGATATACGGAGACAAATCTCTAGACATCATCGACGGACTGAAGAAGAACCCTGCTGTCTCCGTCCCCATCGTACTTAAGAGGTGTGTGATCAGGAAGATCAGTGCTGACACTCGTCACACTGACTCGCGCCTTATACTCGTGCCGAATTCCTGAATCTGATTGGTCAGAATCGTGCTTTATTCTTTTTAACATGTGGCTTGTGTAGTTCCGGTTGTAATGTTTTTCTAATACATTGTTGTTTCCATGGTAACAGGTCATATGCAGATGACTGGTGCAGCAAATGCTGCATCTCCTCTAGGACTAATAATGAAGAGATTATAAAAAAAAAAAAAGGAAACGTCTTAATGTTGACGTCGGGAAGCTTTTAATTAGATGTTTATTATTTATTGATGGAGTTTAGACTATTTACTGAAATCAAGAGCTGTGTTGTTTATAGAGAGAGAGAGAGAGAGAGAGAGAGAGAGAGTAGAGAGGTGAGAACAGGAACTAGCTTGTCTATTCTATAGGATGTTAAATCTAACTGTGACCCTACAGAAGGCTTCACTGTATCAATAAGCGCCTGTTTTTCTTCGACATTTTATAATCTGTTTATTTATCATCACAACAAAATTAGAATGTGCACATTCATGTGAACATGTGATCTGCCTGCTAGCTGATGCTACGGTCAATTCACAAGCACTTCTGACCGCTCAGTCGAGAATTCACACATATCCAGATTCTCAGGATTTTCTCACATGATCAGCAGACCTGTAGCTCTGTACAGTGCTGAGACCTCCTGCTTGCTCAGTTCGTAGGAAAGGTTCAGTATAAGCTGTAAGACGAACCCTTCTCTGTCTGTGCTCAAGGTTAAAGCTGAAGGAGGACGAATGGAGAGAAGCGCAACGGGGCTTCAATAAAATATGGCGTCAGCAGAACGAGAAATATTATCTCAAGTCCTTAGACCACCAGGGCATCAACTTCAAGCAGAACGACACCAAGGTGCTCCGCTCCAAGACGCTCCTCAACGAGATCGAGAGCATTTATGACGAGGTAAAACATCCAGTTACGACGTGCTCAGTTGTTAAGTTGTCAGTTGACGCATCGTGTTCAGCAAAAAGGCTGAGCTATTAAACACTTGAATCTGATTCTTGTTTATAAAGCACCAGGAACAAGTCTCTGAGGAAAATGGCACGCCGGCAAGCGGCCCTCACCTCACCTTCACATACGAGGACCGGCAGATCTTGGAGGATGCCGCGGCCCTCATTATCCATCATGTCAAGCGACAGACCAGCATCCAGAAAGAGGACAAGTACAAGATCAAACAAATAATCCTCCACTTCATCCCTGACATGCTGTTCTCTCAGCGAGGTGCTCTGTCAGACGCTGAGGAGGAAGAGGAGGACGAGGAAGACGCCGAGCTCGACGAAGGAGGCTCCAAGAAGCACAACGGTGTGACCGGGAGTCCCAGCAAGTCCAAACTGTTATTCACAAACACGCCAGCACAGAAGCTGCGCTCGTGTGACGACGCCTACAACCTCTTCTTCGTCAACAACAACTGGTACATCTTCCTGCGGCTTCACCAGACGCTGTGCACCCGTCTCCTGCGTCTGTACACCCAGGCCGAGCGGCAGATCGAGGAGGAGCTGAAGGAGCGCGACTGGGAGAGGGAGGTGCTTGGTCTCAAACGGGACAAAAACGACAACCCCGCCATCCAGCTCCGGCTCAAGGAGCCTAGTGAGTAGAAATTTTGTATGAAAACTTATCGTTATTTTTTTATAACTTGTTCTGAACGTAGATCTGATCGCACGTATGGATTTTTCACATGAGCCGCCTAAGAAGCCTCGTTCTCTTCTCCCTCTCACTGGTTTCATGCCATCTCTCTGTCTCCCAGTGGACATAGATGTTGAAGACTATTACTCCGCCTTCCTGGAGATGGTGCGCAATTTACTGGACGGTAACATGGAGGCATCTCAGTACGAGGACTCTCTCAGAGAAATGTTCACCATTCACGCCTACATCGCCTTCACTATGGACAAACTCATCCAGAGCATCGTCAGGCAGGTCTGTACTCTGTCTCTTCTCTTCATACTGTGTCTTATAACCAGTGTTGTGCTAGTCACTAAGAAATAGTAACTAGTTACTTCATTCAAAAAGTAACTCAATTACTTTGTCGATTACTTACAGCAAAAAAGTGTAAGTACTTACATTTAAAACGCATTACTGTTCAAAGTAACTTTTTTAAAGAAATAATGAGCATATTTCCACTTTGAGAAACTGGTCTTGCTCTCGCCTTGACTCGCCATTCCTGCCGCACATACTTGAATAGACGGAAACGTCTTCGTGTTTACGGTGGTTGGCATCCACCAATCCTACAATGTGTCGCTGCTGTAAACAGGTTAGGCTGTAGGCTACACTTCAGTCTAAATGAATTCATTTGAAAAAGTAACGGACAAACGCACCATACGGTAACGATGTTACTTTATTAAAAAGTAATGCATTAGAGTATTAGTTACTGTCAGAAGTAATGGCGTTACTCCCCAACACTGCTCATAACTAGACCCCCCTGACTGATTTAGCCCCCTGAACAAGCTCATGTCTTGACTTTATCACCAGCACCAAAACATACAATCATGTGATGAAAGAACACAGATCCATTTTTTTTTTAAAAGTCTGCACAAAATAATTCTATTCTTCATATACCGCTGGTGCCTGGGAATATTTAGAGCTTTGGTATCAGTGCATCTCATTAGCTCATCACTCATCACTGGTTTTCTGTTTCCAGCTGCAGCACATAGTGAGTGATGAGATCTGCGTGCAGGTCACAGATCTGTATCTGTCTGAGAGCAGCAGCACCGCTACGGGCGGCTCGCTCTCCACACAGACCACCAGGGCCACCTCGGAGTCGGCCTACCAGCGCAAAGCCGAGCAGCTCATGGCCGACGAGAACTGCTTTAAGGTAAACGCTTCGCTCTCCCTCGCCTGCATTTTTACTTACTTGTATAATATCATCACAGCTCTACTAGTTGTGAAGATTGATGTTTAATATTTGCGTATTTTGCGGCTCGTGTCTCGTAGCTGTTCTTCCTCAAGGGCCGTGAAAACGTGCAGCTCACAATCGAGCTGTTGGACACGGAAGAGGAGAACTCCGATGAGCAGGGGGATTCAGAGGTGAGGCACGCTTTCTTTTATTTCTCACAATCTGCACAGTTTGCTCGGCCAATTGTATAAAATGGCATTGGCTTGTTAAAGTATGACTAAATTTGTGTTTTTAGGTGTCTGTAATGACTAACTGTTCAGTTTTTTTCACACTACCAGTTTATTCTGTGTGTTTCTAGCGCTGGTCAGATTACGTGGGCCGGTATCTCAATGCCGACGTGACGTCTCCAGAGCTAAGAGAGCACCTGGCACAAAAGCCTGTTTTTCTTCCAAGGTATTAATATCCGAGTGATAATATCCACTGCGTCTTTAGTGTCGTTAAACATTACAGGCTGTTGCTATAGAGGAAGCTTCAGTTCCATGTCCAATTCCTCCCGATCAGTACGACTTTTAGTATGAATTTATAACAGAGGTTTTTTTTTTCCCGGCCTTTTGCTTACAGAAATCTGCGGCGGATCCGGAAATGTCAGCGTGGACACGAGCAACAGGAGAAGGACACAAAAGATAGCGGAAAGAAAGAGAACGCCGAGAACATGAAGATGGAGTGCATGTTCAAGCTCAACTCCTACAAGATGGTGTACGTGTTTAAATCCGAGGACTACATGTACAGACGCACCGCCCTGCTGCGAGCCCATCAGGTAAAGCCTTGTGTTCCAGTCCACGTAAAAACACATCATCCAGTGTGTTGGTGTATAAAAAAAAGTCTTTTCTCAAGTCTGTGCTCATGTAGTGATCCTTGTAAAGCTTCTTGCTTTGGCAGAAGGTCTTGTAATACCCTGTTAGATGCCGAGTAAAGGGAGCAGCTAGGGTATGTTCTCCAGTCTAATATATAAATAATAGATTGTGATCAATTACAAACAACCAGCACTTTTCTTCTTTCCACTACAGTCGTCTTTGCGAAGCCGTGAAGACCTTGTTTACGGTCCGTAATCAGTAAACCTGACCTCCTTGTGATGTAATGTGTTTCCATTCCAATGTTAGTGTTGTGTAAGTGTTAAGTAAGGACTAACAGACGACAGACCGTACAGTTATACAAACATAACGCATGCTTGCGTGGTGTGATGCGAAGCCGAACAACACGGATTTAACACTTCGAAGTGGTTTTTCATAATATTCACTATTTTATAGCCACACAGTCTGGAGTGTGTCGATTGCAACGTTTTGTTTGTCAATGAACTTCACGTCATATTTTTTTACATACATACTTTTAAGATATTTAATGTCGTGGAACGTCCAAGAGACGAGACTTCCTTATATAGTCATGATAAATGTTCCCTTCTCTATCATTCTCCTGTGCCCTTTCTTTCTCTCGGTCTTTCTTTCTCCCCGTCTCTTTTAAAAAAAACATGCAGTTGTAGAGTGGAAGATTTACTTCTCTAGCAATAAAATGTGTACTCGCATTTTTTTTAGAAATCCCTTTGCTTTTACAGAGAGCCTGGTGTTAAAGGCATGACTTGTTACTATATCAACAATAATAGTTATTTATCCGTTCGTGTTACAGCCAGAGCAAGCGTCCCAAACGTGCTGTTGTACGGAAATAACGTGAACCTTCTGACCAATCAGACTCTAGTATTCAGCCACAACAACACTCAGTACAGAACGTTAGAACCTTTCTGTCTCTTTTTTTTATTTTAACGCACAAAATAAATGAAAAACGAGGAGAAAAAAACAGGAAGTCGGTGGGTGGTTGTTATGAGTTTGTGTGTAACTGGCAACCTGAGAAGCCACACGTAATGTATGTGTTTTCTCAGGATGCAACAAAGAACGTAAATATCGTCTTTACACGCGATTAGTTAAGTTCTTTAGTAACTGACTGTCATTTTGTGTGGTTTTTTTTTCCCCCTCTGCAGTCACACGAGCATGTGAGCACAAGGCTGCACCAGCGTTTCCAAGCCTGGCTAGACGGATGGCTGAAGGAGCACGTGAGCCGGGACATGGCCGCCGACACCACCAAGTGGCTGATGGGAGAAGGGCATGAAGGGCTCATCTCCTGCACTACGACCTGCGACCCCGAGACACTCCACTACAGGAACATCAACAAGTACAGAGTGAAATACAGCAGCAGCTACAAAACACCGTGAAGTCGTGGAAGCGGGTCAGATGCTTATCGGGGGAGGTTTAGTGCACAGGGAAGGAAATGGACTTGGCAACAACTTTCTAAGGCCGACGTGACGGCACATAAAAGCTCTCGTGTCAGACAGCAGTGGCGGCTGGCGGACGTCTCCATTTATTTTAACAGCGTGTTCAGCTGTACCCGTGCCCACATTTCTAAAGGAAAGGAAACACCACTGCATGAAGTTTTAGTGTAGATCTAGTATAGAACAGGAGCCATCCTCGTGTTCCCAGGACCTGCAGAGCAGCTGTTAGAGTCTAGAAATGAGAAATCTGACTGCTTAGCTGAACTCCTTTTAATGTATTAGTGTAAGCAAGGGATGCGTAACAGAAGAGTACAGCGCCATGTTCAGGGTCCCTTTTCCGTCTCTAAACCCCTACCGTTGCACTCGGACACGGAAAAACTCCAGACTCAAATTTAGCTCAGATAAGTGCACTTAACTTTGAATAGACAGAGAAATGATACTCATTCAATTCTCCAGCCAAAGTTTAGCAATTCCATAAGCTCCGTGGTTAAAATAAGCTCAGATCATTTCCCATTATAATGAACAATATCTAATAATGAAGAACTTTTCTTTTTTTTTAAGTTCAAAGTAAAAAAAAAATTGAAGCTAAAAAAATCGAAGACAGCAATAAGGATCTGAGACGTGGCATGAGGTTTAGGGAAGAAAGTGTTGAATGAATGACTGAGGCTTGCAAAGGTTCGGGATACATCATTTATATCAGAATGAGACGTGAGCACAGTTTTTGTTGGCCGCCTCGGCTGTAAACCTTACGAAGTTGCTGGCAAAGCCAAATGCCAATACACCAGCTAGAGCACACACGCGCGCGCAAATGAAAATTCACAATGTATGCTCCACAGACACAACAGTTCCCTGTAAATAACATGTATATATTGCTAGACGTTTCTTTTTTTTTTTTCTTTTTTTTTTTTTTATGACAGACCTGTGTTTTTGTGAGACTTTACAGGCATACTGTGGACTTTAGGAATCGCGACAGCTAAAAAGACAACATGCAAGACAAGTTTATTACTGTTTTTACCAAAGGGAGTTTATTATAATGATAGTTGTTTTCTTTTCCTCTCTCTCTCTCTCTCTCTCTCTCTCTCTCTCTCTCTCTCTCTCTCTCTCTCTCTCACCCCATTTTGTGTTTGATCCCCTTTCCCTTCTTTTTTTTGTCTTTTTTAATAGTAAAGAATTGTTAATTTTGTAAACGTAGAAATGTATCCAGGTTCTTGTTTTTGAAATGTTTTTATAAGAAAAAGCAAAAAAAAAAAAAAAAACATTTTAATTTTTTTTGGAAGTTGAAATTTGGGCTCATCCTAGCACACGTTTAATCACTGCCTGTTTGGATACGCATCTGTTTCTCTAGTCTGAACACTGAGGAAGCCGAGCGGTCGAGCTCACACTGTCCTCGGCTAACCGACGAGCCTCGCGAATGTAACGCGCCGTGTTCGTCACGCGAGGTTTTCTTCTTCACCCTGGATAGATTTCTGCTGGATAAGAATATAAATATATAGAGAGATATATAAATATATACATTTTAAAAATGAAAGTCACAAAAGCATGTCTTTTTCTGTGGATCATTATCATAGCCCCTTTATTTCGATATTATTTAAGGTAATAATAAAAGGACATTTGTAGCAGGTTTGGAGCATTTCTTTCTGCAGCGTGTGTGAGATGAAGCAGCGACGTGAGAACAAGAACCCCGAGCAGTGCTGGGTTTAGTCAGAAGAGGGAGCCAGATATCAGTTTTGGTTTTTATTAAAGGTAGGGTCTCTGATGTTTGTAAGCCAATGTTGACATTTGAAATCACCAAAACAAACACGCCCCTAACCCAAATGGGTCCCACCCCTGTATTGATAGCTCCGCCCACACATACATACGTAACCCAGGCAACTAATGGAAAGAAATGTGTCTATCATAGCTGAAGGGAAGAACAATACAATTGCAGATAAACAAGCAAAAATGACACACAAGCATAATCATGCAAAGTACGGCATATATTAGTTCTGTGTAACAAAGCAAAACCAACGTTACTCACCTATCGAGAAGGAAAAAAAGCGCCTCGGCGCCTTAAGTAAAGTTGGCCGCATATTCACAGATTGGAGTTTCCCCGAGTCAATAACTCCTGAGCTAAACGCTGTTACTACACAAAACGTGGTTGTAGCTGCCTCTCTACATTACTACGATAGAAAAGAGATGTTATTTGTGTAGTAACAGCGTTTAGCTCAGGAGTTATTGACTCTGGAAACTCCAACCTGTGAATATGTGGCCAACTTCCTGCTCTTTCAGTTCTCTCCAGTGCTGGAAAGCTGATCCTATATTAACACGTCCTACTTCTTGCCTTATTGTAAACTTTTCTTCGCTTTCTTTGTTTTTATCCTCCATGTCAATGTTAAAACCGCTTTCTGCTAATGTCACACACGTGCACTGAACACTCCGCCGCATATTGACAAGACGCCCCTTTCTGCCTATTGGCTACACGTTTGTTTTGATTTTTGTTTAGTTTGTCGTTCTGACTCATTTTCTGAAGCATTTCTCAAACATCAGAGACCCTAGCTTTAAGCACTTTTAGGGAAAAGTTTTCTGATTGTGCATCACTTCATTAGAGATGCAATAAGATGGGTTTTTTTTGTTGTTTTTTTGTGTTTTATAGTAGACCGAACATAAAGCCATATAACATCAACAGCACAGTTTTCAGTATGTCGCTGTATCTTCTTGCTTTTTTATATGTACAGGAAAATCACAGCAAGTTATTACAAAATTATTTACAGTTTCTCTTCACCGGGACTAAGAGACTCGAACCCTGTTCCAGCATGACAATGTCCTTGTGCACAAAGCACAGAGCTCCATGAAGACATGGTGTGGAGTTGAAGGTTGGAGTGAAGAACTCTGGTGTCCTGCACAGAGTCGTGACTCTGACTCATCCCCACTGAACACCTTTGGGATGAACTTTTACACCGACTGAACCCCAGACCTCCTCACTCTCCTCACATCACCATCTCACTAACGCTCTTGTAGCTGAATGATCACTGATCCACACAAAGTCTTTCAGAAGAGTGGAATGGGATGTGATCTTCAACAAGGACATGTAAAGGTGATGGTCAGGATCTGCACAATCATTGGGCTGTGTAGTGTATCTTCAACATATTTCATACAGATTTTTTTTTACCCAGAAGCAATTTGCCAGCTCCATGGCATCTGTTTCATCAAAGTTCTTAGTTTCCTCCCAAAAAAAAACAGTAGTTTATCGCCTTCTCAAAATGACCCCTAGATGGGTGGGTATGAGTGCAAATTAGTAGTGTGTGAATACCAGTGAAGTGTCACATAAACAGTAAAGTTTTGGCACTTCACACTTATATATACACTGAGCACATGTTTACTGACATATTAGTGTTGCTGATACACAATAAACA
The DNA here is from genome assembly GCF_022655615.1 of Tachysurus fulvidraco. Lineage (NCBI taxonomy): Eukaryota > Metazoa > Chordata > Actinopteri > Siluriformes > Bagridae > Tachysurus > Tachysurus fulvidraco. Next base: position 6,828,636 of record NC_062527.1, read on the forward strand.
TTGCACTATTACATGTTTATCATTCAGTATGAGCATCGTGACACACCAATTCAAGTCTTCTTTTACCAGTTAAACCTCCTGTCTTCATAAGTCATGGAAATGAGCCCCAGTCCCGATCAGCCTTAAGACACCATTATTTTATTCCATGTAGCGCAAGTATCACTTAACTGGTGCGGTTAAGTTGATATGGAAAGTGTGTGTGCATCTTCACTGGAACCTTGCAGTGAAGATGCACACTTCTAGCTGTTTACTCTATTCATTAGACCAGCACTGTCGAACCGAATGCTTCTCTGGATGGAGAAATTGGAGTAATGAAAGACATTCTGACACAAACTCGTATACTTTGGTGTGAAAACGTATTCGGGTTATCATTCTTCAGCTTGTCATGTACCTCTTATACCACAGCAGTTTGCCATCAATGACATTTTTTATATTGTGCAAGTTATTTCCTGTTATCACTTATTGTTCTGTCCTAAAGACATTCATGTGGAGGAAAACTGACCCTTCTGATGCAAAGACAATCCAAATTCTGTCTAAAAATATATGAATGAAGTGTTTATACAACCATATGAGTGATGTGTTTCTATAGAATTAATACATTTGCACCTGTACAGTAATGTAAGATGTGTAATTTATTTTGTTTGGACAGTCTGATTAATCCGATTCAAGAATTGAATAGTACTGTGGTATAATATGCAAATGTAATGCATGTATTGAAAATATTACATTAATAGCTTTTTTCTTGTTTTTGTACGAGTGTATGTGACAAACGGCAAGGCTTCGGTCTGGTGAAAACGGCTGTGTTCTTCTGACGAGTCAGCGTGACTCAGATGCTTGCTGTGATGAACACTCGACCTGACAGGTGCGCTACGAGACATCTCCTGCCACGAGAGCTAATGAGAGAGAGCTGGTGCTGCTGCAGAGAGGCTCAGAAAGCACCTTCTGCATGACCAGGCTTTGCTCTCCTAATCAGCCGCTAATCCCAAACAGTATGCTGCGATCGAGCCGTTCCAGATGATTTGAAGCAGATTGATGCTTGGAGGGTTATAATGACAAGTACATATGGCGGCCTGAGAAAACCTGTCGCGGTCACAGTTTCTGGTAAAGAGCCAAAAATGACATTTTACCATTAACACACGTTGACCCGTCTTACAATTTGCAGGACGTCAGCTTTGTTTACATCACAGGTCATTTCAGAATAATTGATTAGAGACCGAATCGAGTCTGCTTTTATTCATTGTATAAGAATTCCACTGGTTAAAAATTTTACATACACCAAGTCTTTCAGGATTCTAGAAATGTCCAGTGCTTTTTTTTCACCCTCGAGCCCATGGGAAAATCCCTCAAGTCCGGTTCGGAGCAATTTGAAAAACAATTGAAGCTGCCGTAAGCATCTGAATTATATGCAATTATAACTCCTGGAAGAAAAACTTTGGTTTGCAGGATTCAAGTGAACCTCAAGACGAAAACAAAGGAACTGGTAAAGCAGTTGGAAGGCATCATGTACCAAAATATGTACCTCCAGAATCAATTGTGTCCTGTACCATCATGGTCTTGATAGGCTCATGAAAGGAGGAAACATCTACTCCAGTATCTACACTAGTTGTTAAAAAGTTTGCAGATGATCACCAGGCTTTTGGAGGAGTGTCCTCAGATGCAACTGAAATGGAAGCGTTTGTCCAGAATGATCTGCATTGTGTATGGAGAGTAAATGGTGAGGCTGTTAACCTTAAGAACATCATCCCATCTGTGAAGCATGGTGGTGATGGTTTGAAAAAAGGGAACTGATGGGCACTTCAGAAAATCGATGATAACATGTGGTAGGAAGATAATCTAGAAACATGGAAGCAAGACATCAGCCAGAAAGATAAAGCTGTAACCAAATGATATAAAGATAATAAATTGACCGTTTTTGGTTCACAAACCAAAACCAGTTCTGTCAGGAGGATTAACAGAACCTTCCAGAAAAGTATTGTTAGAGAAACTTCTGGGGGGAAAAATGCAACAAGTGATTAAAAGGCAACAAGAGTAAATACTAACAAAGTGTAAATATTTAACCCACTGAAAATCTGATCTAGTCATTTAAAAGCTAAAAAAAAAACCTAAAATCTGTTAGCTGTTATATTGAAACAATCTCTTAAAGAAATACAGTAACTGACTTGACCTGTGTGGTTTCAATGACTAAAATGTTTAATTTTGGCTTTAACTGTACATGCTTGTTTCAGCCTTTGCTTTAACAGTCTCAAATTTCCTCCTACAGCAAATATCAGGGTATTTTTCCGGTTATATATTTAAACGTATTCTTCCCAGCAATAAACGTAACCTTCCTTGACGATGGTGAGATGAAAGAAAAAGATGATATGATGGTCCAGTAAACTACCACAGATGAAACAAGTCCTGGTGGGTTACAAAACTACAGTTGAGGGAGATACTATGTAAGCTTAGGATAATATGAACTAATTCCAGCTGAAATCATTTCTAGATATTTCTAATCACCATGATAGTCAAGGATGAGACTTTGAGGCGAGTAATAAAAACGTCTTTTTTATTATAGAAATAAAAAGCTGGTACTTTTATCTAAATATTTCAGGTAGAATTGGACTGGAATATTTCAATCTTTCATTTGCTTCTTTTTTTTTTCACTTCCAGACTTGCTAGAACGTCACTTGTACTTGAAGGAGAAAACTCCTCTTTTTCAAATCTCCATACAGCAGAAAAAGTAAAAATGTTCACAAACGTGAGAGGTTTTCCCAGGCCACCACACAGCTTCAGTCAGCATTTTGTTGTCTCCTCTCTGAGCACTCGAGTCTAAAGCCAGGAAAAAGTGACCAAGCTGTTTCAGCCCTGAGTCTTGACATGAGAATAAAAGTCTGGAGGAGATCATGTACCACATTCTGAGTTCATCGTTTCTTCCGAGTTTCTTCTAAATTTGATATTTGGATTCTGGCCTCTCCGAAACCACACATGCCAGCTCATATCGGATTCTCCCAACCCCAGGACGGAGTAGTTCAGTGCCCTGATTTGTGCCTGTTTGGCCCTGTTTGGCACATGATGGTGCCCCTGAAAAGCCCTCATGCCGACAAAGCCAGCGTGGTGTGTACAGAGTAGCTGACAGAAGGCCCAGTGTTTCAGGCTTCCCCTCTGCTTACCTACTACTGTGCCGAAACAATGACTTAATTCAGGCCAGGCAGGAGAGCGTCAGGGCCCGGGCTCATCAGTGGGACAGGAGGTGTGCATGGGAGGGCTATTGGGATGCAGCCGGGGGGAAACTGATTCTTTCAAACAGCGATCGGGTCAGAAAGCATGGCAACGGCGATGCAGCCTAATGGGAACGTCCACCGTGCCGCAGTGTCCGGGTCTTTGAAGCGAACATGTTGAAAAGACAAAAGCCTTTGAGCTTGCTGTAAGATGAATTCGCACTACGGTTTCTGTTGTCACCGCAGTGATGCAGGAGCACACGATTCCGACTGAGGTCAAGCAGGAAATGTGGAGGAAATATTAAACTTCTTAATACATGCACGCAGGCTGCAAAATTCTAAATTCGGTAGCCGTCTATGCTCATAAAACCTATAGGTTTCTGCTATAAGAGAGAATGTTTCCTGATTTGTTTTTGTTTTTCTCTATCCAGCAAGAATCGCTGCTTATTTTCTCCAGGCTAGAACTTAAGTAGGAATTCGTTCAGACCCACTTGCCATCTGAGACCATAAATTATTCCCATCTCCACTGTTAAATTTGTATGTGTGGCGTTTCCTTGTGTCAAGGTCTGTAGTTATCTTGTGGCTTTATGTCTGTGTGTGTTCGAGCACAGTTCACGACTCACACGTTGTGCCCTAAGCCACAGATATAACACAGGAGCTACTCTAGACTTACCTCGGCTTGCTGTCTGAACACTCTACAGTGATGTTCACCAAGCGTTCTCATTTTGTGTATTCTAGTTGGAAGATCTAAGCCAGGGAAAACAGGAAGGAGTGAAAGGGAAATCCAGCAGTGGTCTAACAGTCAGCAAAGGCTAATTGGACATTTCTATTCAAAGTAATATATTCTACCAACCACAAGCACACTTGGCCAACGGAGCCTGGCTAATTCGTCTCAAGACTCACAGGGAAGTACAGATTATGGAAAAAGTGGATGCTTGTCTTTGGATAACTCAAGAATGAGCAGTTGTATGTTTATAAGGAAGATTTATATGGAAGTATCATCACAAGGCAGTGATGGATTAGATTGTGGAATTGAACCAAAAAGGGTTCAGAGTCCAACATGTATTATCTGGTACTGTCTCTTCAATAGCATTCTTCTTGATAGCATCTAGCATCCTTCTAGATCTGGCATGCTAATCAACACTATTGGTGTTGAGGTTTCTCACAGATTCTATCATTGTGCTTTGAGAGAAAATACTGTAACTTGAGCATTGATTTATCTTCCCACATGGAGGATCATTTCTATAGTCTCCTGGTAGCTCCACTGCCAAATATTGGACATACATACATACTTGATAAATACATCTGTAACTTATTTATTTTTTCTTAAATGCAAATGAAATTCCATGTATATCCAAGGCAGAAATAACAAAATAATGCACAACAAAAATATTGCTGGTGCAGTCTTCCTGGTTTGATCCTGAACTGTGTGGGTTTCCTGGGATTTCTATTTTGTTCTCATCCACTAAAACATGCTGGATGGAAGATTGTCTACTCTGAAATGCCTCTAGGTGTGAACAAGGGTGTGAACGTGTGATTTGAAATGCCTCACATTCTGGGAACAGGCTCCAGATCCACAACGGTCCTGATCAGGACAAATTGGATATATGGATGGATGTATGGATGAAGTCAGTTTTATATGATTAAACACTGACTCATCACCTCTTTAGATTAATTCTGTAAGAAAACAGAATCAGGTTACTATCTAATGAGTGAGTATGTAGTGCACAGTATAGAGAAAACCTTGCTTCATGTTTAGGCATGGAAAAACCGATGAACTGTTAATGAGTCCATCGGTGCCAGCTTTAGAGCCTGTAAGCTAGTAAGAGGAAAAAATGATTGTTTACTACCAGACCGCCTCAGCTCTTTTTCTCTCTCTCTCTCTCTCTCTCTCTCTCTCCATCCTAATCCTTTAGCCTGGAACGTCAGCTGAGACGGAGACTGACTAATTGCTGCAGCGCTGCAGGAGACACGCTGGTGGCTGAAACATGACGCATTCCAACATCCGGGCGTGACATCTCATCCAGAACCAGACAGACTCAGGAAAAATCTGTAACCCTAAAGGCACACAGTGACTGTGTGTTCAATATATTAAGGCTTTTGGAATATTTAAGATAAACAAAATAAATCGTTTGGGTTTTAATTATGCAAAAATGGGATTCTACCCTGTTTGGTTTGCCTTGGTAGGATCCTCTTCTCCTTTTTATTTCTTCTTTAATTCAAGACGTTCTATACATTCTATACAAAGTAAATACCATGTACTGATTTTTAACCAAGGGGGACACGGTGGCTTAGTGGTTAGCACATTCGCCTCACACCTCCAGTATTGGGGGTTTGATTCCCACCGCCGCCTTGTGTGTGTGGAGTTTGCATGTTCATGCCTTGGGGGTTTCCTCCGGGTACTCCGGTTTCCTCCCCCGGTCCAAAGACATGCATGGTAGGTTGGTTGGCATCTCTGGAAAATTGTCTGTAGTGAGTGACTGAGTGAGTGACTGAGTGAGTGACTGTGTGTGTGCCTTGCGATGATTTGGCACGCCATCCAGGGTGTATCCTGCCTTGATACCCGATGACGCCTGAGATAGGCACAGGCTCCCCGTGACCCGAGAAGTTCGGATAAGTGGTAGAAAATGAATGAATGATTTTTAACCAGAGGACCAAACCTTTTAAAAACAAAATGTAGTGTACAACCATAGTACATGTACAAAACCATTTGACCATATTATACAATACAATAACATCATTTATAATAATGGCCAAAGGGCAAATAAAACAGCTAGAGAAGTTATTATAGGGGAAATATCAGCTTTGTGGGTTTGAGTCTCGGGCCGGCCACGACTGAGGTGCCCTTGAGCGAGGCACCGAACCCTCCAACTGCTCCCCAGGCGCCACAGCATAAATGGCTGCCCACTGCTCCGGGTGTGTGTTCACAGTGTGTGTGTGTTCACTGCTGTGTGTGTGTGCACATTGGAGTGGTCAAATGCAGAGAACAAATTCTGAGAATGGGTCACCGTACTTAGCCGTATGTCACGTCACTTTATAAAAGACTTCACAAATCACAAAATGAGCAAAATTCACATCCTGGATTTCAATTTTATTCCTGTTTTTTTTTTCTTTTCATCGTGTATGTATGCAGTATCACTAAATGCACAGCTAAAAAAAAAAGTTTGGACAAAGGAAGTTTATAACTGGATGGAGGTTTAGCACAAAAGCACAGTTAGGACACAAGTGCACATGCACAGCTGGCCAGTTAGGAGAAGCTGGAGTTGAGTCAACATGTTGCTCACATCCCACATCACAGTAAAACTGAAGGGCAGTTGCTTGACCTAGGGGGAGATTTTGGACCATTTGGGGAATCGTAGCTCGGCATGGTGCTTCAGGACTGGCCGATGATGTCTACAGCATCATTCCCGCACGTAGATCCGTGTGCACACCACGTCGTCTGCTCCGAACGTCTGTGAGAAATAGGTAGGGGGAAAAAACAGCATCAGCTAATGACATGAATTCCCCCAAGTCATTAAATCCTATTACGGATCACTAAAAATGATGGGGGGTTTTTTGGCAGAGTGCCAGCACAGACCTCAGCCGAGACAGGAAAGTGTCTGTGTATGAGACTAAAGTTTCACTTCAATAATTAAAGATCGACCTTTAAAAACAGCTCAGTAGCAGAGAGAAGGGTACATTGTCTTTTGCTTATTTGTACTTGAACAAAAATTAATGAAGCGTTCATGTTTTATGGAAATGTGCCCTAGATTCACTGTGAACTCCCAAAGACGAGCGCAATCACAAGCCTCGATTGCGGTTATTTAGAATTCCTTCAATTTCTTCTCATGATTCCTTTAAGCTTTGTGGTTATATTTAGATGCCTACGAGCATCTAGCAACAGCGGGACGATAAACCGTGTCAAGCCGCTATTTGAGTTGGAGGCTTGGACACAATCCTGGGCTTAGTCTGGGTTGAAGACGGACAAAAACTGCTACAGCTACCACAGGCACAACCTTCATTTATCCTTTCTGTGTTTTGAAAGATGGTGACGCTTTAGCACCATAACTCCATATGTTTTTTAGACATCAGGTTTAATATGCTAATTATGGGACAAGGACATTGTATTCATTTTTTTCAAGAATGTAACTTGGTGTCCATGTCAAGAATAAATTAAGCGTTATTTGTTTAAAAAGTAGAGAGACAAGAAATTGATGGGAGAAAATGTTTCATTTTGGGTGCATTGAGAGCTCTGAGTCTGCTTCACTTGCTCCTGTGCTGTTTGTTTGCTATTGTAGTGCTGTGTGTTCTGTCTGTGGTGTAAGGTTCTTCATTAATTGGACCCCACTTACATTTTAAGGATCTTTTTAAATGCCTGCATAAAATGGAGTTACAGTGATGGTGAATGTTTTGTAGGTCGGTTGGGGTGGGGGTGGGGGTGAATTGGGGCTCATTGCTGTCTCCCAGCTCCAGGATTCCTGACTCCATCCAGAATTTGGGTTTCTGGTTGTGTTTAGTTTCCTACAAGTTGTCCGGTTTCCTCCCACCTCCGGAACACATGCCGGTGGGTGGATTTGGCTATGAGTAAGTGTACGTGTTAATGAGGGTGAGTTCTCCCAATTCGTGCCCAGTATTCCCAGGATAGGCTCCAGATCCACCACACCCCACACCAGGATAAAGCACTTTTACTGAAGATGAAATAATGAGTGAATGAATAATTTTAAAGAAGTCCAGACAATTCCTAAAAATTCACCTAAACTTATTCTTTGTGTCATTTCATATATGATATGATATCTCGATCCTTCGCCGCAATTTAACTTCATATATTTAATTTGAATCTCCTGTTTTGTACAAATGCTCTTAAATCAAAAGACATAGCAGCTCATTGGGCTTAATAGCTCTTTTTTGTATCTTGAATACTGTAAATTTCCTGTAAGTCAAACAGGCTTCTAAGTAATCTATTTAAAGCAATCTACATTCTTGATCTGTCTCTGTCTCAGCATTATCATTAACTAGTGTATCAGTGGCTGAATAGGGTGTATTGTTTATTTCGGGAGCTTGGTGAAAGTTCATATAAAGGTTGCTAAACAGTTCTCTCATGCTGCTGGGAGTTGATGGTATAGAGCGTCTGAATGTGTTTTCTGGCTCTGTGCCTAGCTCTGGGGTGAGCACAAAGTGCACTGGGTTTCTTTTTGTCTTTCTTTCTCTCCCTCTTGCTCGCTCGCTCTCTTTTTAGAAGGCTCCGTCTTGCTCAATAACCCCTGGGCAAATACTTAAAGTCTTTGGAATTCTTTAATTCGAAGACATCTATCTGATTGCAGATGAAGGTACTGAGAAAAAGCTGGGAGAGATTTCTGTAACAAACTTAGTAGTGCTTTGCAAGGACCCAAGGAGGTGAACGATAGTAAGCTTTTACACTTTCTGTATTTCAGGCTCTTTCATAAGCATGTGAAGGATTTATAGGATTTCAAATGAGCAACAAAGATTTTGTCAGCGTTCCTGTGTATGAAAAACTACAACCTCTAGTGGTATGAGATGTTTGTAAAGTGAGGGGACTGTAAACAGGGGATTGCATGAGGGGATTGTAAACAGTTTTTGTTTGTCAGCAACTGGACTTGCATGTGTCCGTCCATCCACCCATCCATCCATCCACCCATCCATCCATCCACCCATCCATCCACCCATCCATCCATCCATCCACCCACCCATCCATCCATCCATCCATCCATCTATTCTCACCAATATGAGTTCATCCCCTTTCAGTTCCCTGGACCAGTATGTCTTGGGTCCTTCACCATCTACCAGCGTCTGATTGCAGTAAATCTTGTTCTCTGTCTCCCAAGTGGCCAAACTCTACAAACAAGATGGAACATAATTAGACATAATCACACAGACAGCAATGAACATGAGTGGTGTAGACAATTTAGACAATGAACATAATATATATGAGGCCTCGTTAATGCAGTAGACTGTGTAATGGATTCCTCATCTATAGTTGAGCTTTAGGGAGACCAACATTGCAGTGGAAGCCTTTCAGCTCCTGGCTCACATTCATGTGTCCATCATGTCCTTTTAGACCCTTGTGACTGATGTCTAATTCAGTACCTCCTGCCAGGAGCATCACCTCCTTGCCCCTTTCATCAGTGTGTCCCCAAGGCAGGCATTCATCTGTCTATCCACTTTAACTGCGTCTTCAAGCTTCTACAAGGAGAAGAAAGACGGTGGGCTTGGAGCTTGGATAATCTCCAAGATTTGAAGTCACAGTAGATTTCCACTACTTACTTTCTCTGCACTGTGCCAAACAATATGGCCATTTCACCAGACTTTACCTGTATTGTGGATACGTCTTATTCCCTTCTGGGAAAGGGAAGTACAAGGTCATGCAGTATGGACTTTGATTTGATTTTTCTCAATGTTTTGTCAAATGAGGTCCGCTAAAACAAGTTTCTAATTGTGCTCCTTGATGATATTTTGTACTCCTACATTCGTTTGTAATTTGTAAAAGAAAAATATGACTTCCATCTAGGTTTACTTCTTTGGGAATGATTTGCTTTTACAAAGGTTTCCTCAAGAATTTGAACACCATCCCTGTTCCATACACCATAGCTGTGCTCCTCAAAGTCATGCCATCTGGCCACCTCATTCTCCAGCTCCAGATGAAGTTCATGTCATTAAAGAGTAAGTTCTCCACATGGCACTTATTCATCTATATATCTATTGCTATTGATTTATTGGATTCAACCTACCCAGTCGCCTTTTTTCTCCACAAAGCTCAAATCTATAGGGTCTCCTTGCAGTCAACGAGGAACTGGATGATTGGAGAAATTAGCTGGATTACGGGCCTCCATTTCTTTTCTTGTGGTTTTTACCTTCTTACAAATTTATATAGATTTGGTTCTAATCAGTGTCGTATAAAGTACTAGAAAGCAATACTTGAGTAAAAGTACAAGTATCGTACTAGAAAAAGTCTTTGGTAGAAGTGAAAGTCACATTTTAGAATATTACTCAGGTAAAAGTCTTAAAGTATCTGATATTTACTGTATTTAAGTATAAAAAGTAATTTTCTGATATTTAATGTACTTAAGTATTTGAAGTAAAAGTAAAAAGTAAAATTTCTGTGATTTTCGGTAGGCATAAGAGTAGGGGCAGTTCTAGGATTTCATCTTTAGGGGTTTTAGCCCTCAGTGAGAATTTAAAACAAGACGTGTTTTATATTATATATTATATGACTACATAGTAAGCCAAAAGTTATGGTATTATTAAATGGCAAAAGTGGACACCAAAATTTTATGCATGATGTAATAATGCCAGTCTTGTGTCAAATCAGTTCATAAATTAGCACGATCAGAAGTGCTTTGTTCTCAAGTTTTAAGAATTTTTATATCTGAGACCACACTGAGAAAGAAAAACAGTTCTGAGTTTTAATGAGGCTTGGCCTTTGCCATGGTGTGTTAAACTACTTGGAAGTTTGCGCTTCAATGAATCATCATTCCAGGCACTTGCATTCTGAATAAAGCCTGACTCTAGCTTTAGACCAATTGAAGTGACAGCCAGTAGACAGCGATTCATACAGCTGCAGTGTGAGAGTGAAATATTAATCACCATATCAAAGGTGTAGCAGAGATCAGAGATCTGTGTCGGGCCACAGAGAGAGAGAGAGAGAGAGAGAGAGAGAGAGAGAGAGAGAGAGAGAGAGAGGTGAAGTTCGGCATCCAGGCATTGGGGTGCTGTGGGAGAAATTGGAGAGATTGAATACAGCTGCATTCTGGATCAGAGTCGTATGGCATGCAGGGGAGGACCTGCTAGGAACTACTTGCGTTTGCCATCATGAGAGTCTGTGTAGAAGTTCAAGAGCAAATGACGTGCAAATTCATGTATCGAAAGTGTCATGTGTGTGTGTGTGTAGCATGGAAAGGACATACTGTACATCTTCAGCACATAATATTAACAAAATCCGAATATGTAGCAGAACCTTTAGATAATGACTTTAAAATGTAGAACGCTATTCAGTGATATGAAATATAATAGCCATTTTTAAACTGCAATATGACTGGGTACTCGCACTTCATTAGATATTAAAAGGAATCTGTTGATGTGAATTGAAATGTCTCTCTCTCTCTCTCTCTTTCTCTCTCTCTCACTCTCCACACTCTCACTCAGTTCTCAGTCTTTTGGATGTTTGGCTCTTTCACTCCTTGACATCCATGATAAACTGACTCGAGCAAGTCATTTCTCCTCTCCTCTCACTCTGCAGGTAAACACTTCTTAAAAGTCTGTCTCTATAGCAACGAGCCATTCAATAATTTTTTTTTTTAAAGCTTCATTTGTCAAAGTCTCATGCCCCCGTTCCATGCTACAGTAAGGCTACACTTCTCTGTATTGAGAACAGAAAAAACTGTTGTTTAAAGGTTATAATGGTAGAGCTGTTCATATTCGGAGCATAGACTGGAAGCTCTGCCCTTGGAAGATAACATAAGCAAGAGACAGCTGCTGGTGTGATGCGTCTATATCTAAATCCCATTGTGTGTGTGTGTGTGTGTGTACGAATGCATGCTCTGCAGCTGTAGCTCATTATTCAAATCCTGGCTTTAGGGAAAATGGTATTATTCCCACCAGCATGCTCATCTACACACACACACACACACACACACACACACACATGGAAGCAGAGTATCATTATCACAGTCCTTAGGGAAAACCAAACCTCTCATCTCACTCACTACACGTTCCTTCCCACTTCTTCTGTCACCGATTTACTGCATCATGTGTCCCTGATTCTGTTGATATTGAAGATCTGTTGTTATTTTGGTCAGATCCAGAATGTGTTTGTCATTTTTTCGGTCTACAGAGAAGCATAGATGTAGATGCCCTGCACCACAAACTAAAGCAGAGCAGACCACAGACACGTCCCTGGGGTCGGTGCAGTGTGATAAAAGTTCTGAGCAGAAAAGCATGTCAATCATCAGGCTTAAGTGTACAAAAACGGCAACACAAGCCTCTCGAGGGAGAGACACACAAAGCTCGACAGTCACACTGACTCGACCGTGATGTTGCAGTAGAGAACACTCTGCTTCCCTACAACACAACAGCAGAGTTTCTAAACGGAGTGTGTAAGAGTGTTTGTTTCTTACACATGTCTTTTCTATAGTTGTGTGCAGTTTTCCAATCGCATTAAACAGCACTCATTATATTTTCCATGTCTTTCTTGAATACGCAGAGGTCTCTGAGCTCAAACATCGCTCTTGTTCAGCTGTCAGTTCTCTGGAAGCACCTCCTCCAGTCTCCATAGACTTTCCTTTTATTTTTATTCTGCGAAAAGCAGACTCAAAGAGAATCCATAAATGTCAGAGTATTACAGTCGTTCAAAGAGCTCAGAAAAGCGAGTCCTTTGGGTTCATGTCTTGTTTGAGTTTGCCGATCTCATGGTTTTGGCTTGGATTTAAAACACATGATTCACCCACATTAAAAAATGACAGCGAGATTCTCTCCTTATTGCATAATATGTAATATAATGACTATATTTCTAAGGCATTGATGGCAAGACACTGTAATATTTAACTTCAGAATGGAGCAGAAGGAATCGATTGAATGTTTGTTTAATTACCATTGATCAATTTTGATGGTAAAATGCATCATGCTGCAGACTTCTGTCTTAAAACAGATTTAAGGAACTATTCAAGAAGCTCATGATAGGACAAATACGGTCTCGTCTATAATTCTTTTGGTCTCGGTTTCCGTCTCGGTGTCTGCTGTGGTTAACTGTCTCTCTTTTGATTTTGAGGTTATCGATCAATGCAAAAATGCTAGTTCAAGTATATTTTGGTTCATTACTATCTCTGCTCTCAAAGTTAGCAGCTTAATGTACTTCATTTAATACCCAAATCTGTCTAACAAGCTGTCAGTCATCGCAAACATTGTAAATATCTAGGTTTTCCCTCTTCATAGTGCAGAAGAACTGCATTTAAGCCTTCATTTTGTCTGCTGATAAACAACATTCTTGACCCTTAACAAATAAAATAGCCTTTTTGCATCAAATGAAATGAAATCAGAACTGTTCACTGGAGGAAAAATTGAAACGCATGCTGAGATTAGTGTAGCGTCTAAGATGTTTGCTGAACAAATCCCAGGTGTAACTAATAAATCTGTCAATAGAAGCAAACCACTAAGAGATGTGTTACTTCTGGAGTAAAGCTTGGGCTTTAAGGTTCAAATAATGTTCAGTTATTAGATTTTCCAGGTGACACATCTGTCCTAAAGAAGAGTCCATTGTGGAATTACTGTACGTGTATGAGACCAAACTAAATTTTTATATGTATTTATACATATTCTAGAAAATGTGCTACTGACTAAAAAGACAAAATATTTATTAACTCTTTTTTTTTTTTACCAGAGGAATGACTGTTTGGTTGTGTCCATGTTGATCATCGAATGTCTTGAATGTCATGTCTCACTCCACTCTTGTGTTCATATAAAGCTTGTATGAAATTAGACACTCAGGAGTTTCATCAGTATTTCGGTTTTTCTCTAGAATACTAGGGGTGATCTATTCATAGAAAAGATCCAGAAAAACAAAAACTTTTATTTTTCCCCACACAAATGTTTGTATCCTTAGAGTAAATGTTGATATCAAACCCATTTCTGCTCTCTGAGATGCTTTAAGTGTTTATAATCTGCTCAAATTAATCTTCAACACTAAAATTCAGTGTAAGTTTATCAACAGAGGGACAAACACACGCCTCAAATTGAAAGACAACAATGACTCATTTTAGATTAGACTCACAGCCAGTACATTTGTATACTGAGTAGCTTATACTTTATTACTGTCTGTGTACGTTTCTCATGGTGTACCTTACACTTCCTGCCATCCACGGTCTCTTCGTCAAACTCCTGGCCGATGCGGAAGTTGATCTCGGTGGTGCGCACTGAAGTGGAGGTCTTGATGTAGAACTGCTCTCCGTCCTGGCGGATCTCCACGTGAGGCTTGGCAGCAGCCGCCCCAGCCACCTTCCTCAGCATGGCGTTCACGCCTGACAGGACACAGCATGGGGGTCAGAACAAACTATGCTTCCTGAAAAACCCTCAACACCATCCTACCCCAACCTGACCTGGACATTTGGAGATCAAAAAACATTATTGAACTCAACTGAACGCCAATCAATATCCCAACACAGTCGGGCTGAGCGCAACAGTAATGTAAAGCGAGAGAGAGGGAGAGAGGGAGAGAGGGAGAGGGGGGGTGCTGGGGAGTCAGAAGAGAGAGAGAAAGAGAAATTGGGAGATGCTAGGGAGTCAGGAGAGAGAGAAAAGAGAGAGAGAGACACTGGGGAGTCAGGAAAGAGAGTGAAAATAGAAAGAAACGTAGGAGATGCTGGGGAGTCAGGTGAGGGGGGGGTGTACTGGGGAGTCAGCATGGAGGTTTTCAGGGAAAAGCTCCAGGTAAATATAATTCAATTCTCAATCTGCACAAGTAGACTGCTGTGAGAAGTGTTTATATATACAAAATATATATCAGATTTCACACACAGCTCCATAAACATCACCTGGACTGTCAAAACAATCTGATAACGTCGGGGTTTTAATGGATCATCTGGATCTAAAGGCTGTAGATACTCAGCTGACCAGAAGACTGAGCATGATATTCACCTAAACTTTCATTAGGTTTTAAAGTCAAAGAGAAATGCCGTATTTCATGAGCTTTGTTGTGAAGAAGGGCATTAAAACTAGTTTATAATGTAGTGAATAAACATCGTCTAAAAAGGCGACACATTTTGTTTTACGGGTTTGAGAATATCTGCATGAAATACGAAACATTTTCTGATTGTTATTTAGGACATTAAACATGGCACTAAACAGAAAACAGAGCTGAGCTCCAGCACTGAACTTATAGCTAAAAATCTAAATCTTAATATAATAATAATAATAATAATAATAATAATTTATAGTTAATAGTTAATAATAATTTAATTATACATCACGGTCTTCATTCTTCCTTTAATTACAGCAAATGTTAATTGTTAGATGGCCATTATAGGAAAATGTATATACTATATGTATATTTTGTTAGAATATACATAATTCATTATACATGTTTATTACATGTCTTTATTAATTACTTTTTTTCATCATACTTTGATGTTCAAAGTTTACTAAGAAAAATTACTTCTGGCCAAAAAAATATTTAAAAAAATCTCCCTTATCGTAGCTAAAGTATGTGTTTAAAAGAAAAGGCACATTATTAATTCTTAAATTATTAATTCTTTTTTTTACTTTTTCTCTTTTTTTTTTTCAAATCAAAGCAGAGAATTGACATGGATACAGTAAGGCAGATTAATGATGATGATGATGACTATTAGTTCTTGCTAGTAAAAGGCAAAATAATCTGTCAGTAGATAATAAAGCCTGAATATATGGAAATTAAACATAAGTAAAAAAAAAATGTCAGTATTTTATAAAATATTAGAAATATGTTTTATCATGTATGAGTTTTATCTAATCTTATTACAGGAAACACTATTTAGACTATTTTTTAAATTAGTCAATTATAACTTTTCAATTCAGTTCGTAGCGCATTTATCGATGGACATTGTCTTAAAGCAGCTTTACAGAATATAAGAAACATAATACAAAAAGATTAATATTATACAAAGATTAATATGATAGAAAAATTCAATATTAACATTAAATTTATATTTAAATGTGTTTATATTTATCCTTAGTGAGCAAGCCTGAGGTGACTGTGGCAAGGAAAAACTCCCTTAGACTCCTCTATATATAATGTTCTTCCACACGAATGCGTTTAGTAAATGAATTCAGTAGATAAGAGTATTTTCACTCTTACATTGTCACTAAAGTATACTGTGGACTTGTTTGAAAGCCCAGCAGCTCTAGAGGGTGATGATGGAGCAGAGAGCAGCTCTATGTGTGTCGAGTGTCTTTCTTTTTCCAGGCCAGTGCTGTATGAGCTCGAATCTCATCTCACTGATATCTGAATATTACTGCTGGGATGTTGTTAGCTAGAGTTTTTACACACACAGAGAGAGAGAGAGAGAGATAGAAACGCCTGTAAGAACTTCCTGAGTGCAATCTTTCACAGATTTGATTGTGAGGAGTAATTTTATTTGTGCTCCCAAAGGGCAGAGAGGAAATACATTAAACATGTTTGTTTTCCACCCTGAAGCATGGAACAACCCTGGTTTCATTAAGAGCTTCTCAGAGCTGTGCTTCATCAGCTGCTGTGTTTTAGGACTGATATTAATCTTAGTTTTATGCAGGATATAAAGTCGAGGTTGGCATGAACTGAAAATGTGCACTGAGATCAAGAAAAATAGGATTGAAATATGTCCGCAGTAAATGTCATAGAGTCCTAATTGTTCAATTACACTCAGATTTTTAAATAATCTGTCTAGGTCTTTTTTTGTGTCAGGTTTTGGCATCGTAATGCTGACTTTTGATTTTCCTGTTTTTGGCAAATACACGTATATTAAAGCCGTTAAATGATCCACTGTATTATTCCAGCAGTTAACAATTGTCTATTAAAGGAAAGATTTTTTTTTTTGCATGAATTTTGAACTCATGGCATTTCTCTACCACCTGTATGACACTGTATTACAGCATTGTGGTCTTATTGTTATTTAATTTTATTTGTGTTATATCGCTTTTAAGAACAGACATTGATGCTAACAGCTTTATAGCAATAAAAAACATTCAGAATAAAAATTATTTCAATTTATAGTTATCCCTAATGATCAAGCCAGAGATAACAGTAGGAAAAGTCCCTGAGATGATACGAGGAAGAGTTATCATCATCATCGTATCATGCAATGATTAACATTTCAGTCACATTTCAGTGCTGTAGCTTAATTTCAGTTGTCATCCAAATGAGAATCGAGAGCGGCAGAGCTCCATCCTCATGGCAGCCGCCTAATTTTATCTCAAATCTATTTTAGATAAAGTGTTTCTCTCTCCAGTTTTACGCAGGCTGTGCCATGCTTGACAAGAAAACAATAATACATCAGTGTTCACGAATGCAGGATGATGAATTATAATAGCAAGAAATCTCTAGCAGAAAACTGACCCAGTTTAACACAGAGCGTCTCAAGAGCTCTGAATACTCAGGAGACTCGTCTGAGCCTCGTCAATTCCTCTGCAGAAAGGTGGATGGACCTGGTTTAAAATAAAAAAATAAAAAAGCATACAGGGTTTAGGAGCCAGTCGAGACCTCGGTCTGTGATCCACTTTTAATGCAAACCACGACTAATTCATCAGTCGTCTATCTGCTGCCTGCCCTTTTACTGTACAATAGCTCGCCTGTTTCAGCTGAAAACCCCAAAGCATCAGTTGCTCATCACGCTAGACGATAAAGATGTACTCGTGCTCCAGTAGGAATGTCTGACTGTGAGTGTGATGAGAAATAATGTGAGAATGAGACAGAAGATGAAATGCATGAGGAGTTCCTACCCAGGGCTTTGAGAAGTTCATCAAAATTCTCACTGCTCTTCATTTTCCAGGTGCCGGCAAAGTTGGGATGCATTTTCTTCAGTCAGGTTTAGCCAAACAGAGAATTTCTGCTCTCTCTCTCTTTCTCACTCTTGCTCTCTCTCTCGCACTCTCCCTTGCTCTACTGCTCCTCTTCTTTCCCTCCTTTACTAACTTGCCCCTCCTTTTTTCTTCGTCCCTCTTCTGCTTCTACTGTCTTCACTGCTCACTACAGTCACTTCTGTCCCTCAGATCCTGTGTGTGTGTGTGTGTGTGTGTGTGTGTGTGTGTGTGTGTGTGTGTGTGTGTGTGTGTCTCTCTCTCTCTCTCTCTCTCTCACACACACACACACACACACACACACACATACAGACACACACACACAGACACACACACACTGAATTCTCTCATTTATTTTTTCCTCTGCTGTTTGCAGAGGGGAACATGATCAATGCTGATGAAGATGAAGTGAGAACTGTCAGAGTGTGGGTTGATATTCTAATGAGCACATTTCAGCCTTTTCTAGCTGAGCTAAACACATCAGTGAATAAAGAGAAGGTTTTGAAACTCATTGTACACAAACAAACCAACTTTTCACAACAGGCTACTATTATTAGAGCAGCTTTCCAGCCTTATGAGAGCAAAAAAGATGCAAATTGTACTTAGATTAACTCCGCACACTTTGCACAAACTGTGTAAGTAGCTACACATGCTGTAAGGTAGTAGGTTTATCGGTGCCATTTCGATGTGGCTTACAAAAGTGTGTGTGTGTGTGTGTGTGTGTGTGTTGGTTTTTATGGACTTTTGACCTGTTTACGTACCAACATTATGGGGACATTTGGGATTATGAGGACAGGACCGGTGTCCTCATAATTCATGACATGTGGCTGCAACTCCCTGTCAAATTTTCTCTTTAAGTCCTATTACACCACAAAACCCTGAGAGTGGCTTAATACAGTGTTACCTGGAATTTGGTATAGTGCCTGCTATAGTCTGCTCTCGTTATTGCATCCGCTTAACGGCAGCGTTAAATTTTGAGACTCCTGATTGGCTGCCGCTGGAGTGCTAACAATTAGTACTCTGATTGGCTGAGATCTGTGTCATTCATGCCATGTGATCTTTTTCATGGGCGGAGTTTCTCTTAATTTCACGCCTTATCACAGTGAACATCCCATAATACTAATCACCAAACAATCATAACAAACCAAGTATGAGAATAAACTTTAAAATCATGATTAGATTGAGTTGTTTTTATTTATTATTGTAGATTATTGCAAATATTGCAGATTTGATGCTGTAAAAGTTAAATATGTTTTATTAATATTCTGAAAAATCTTATTGTAATTCTCCAATAAGGACAGCTATAACATTTATAAATACATTTTGGTTTTCTATATTTGACTTAATTAACATGAACAAGAAGTGCCATTAAGTTAGCATGGTTGCTAATGCTAATACTAATGCCAGACGCTGCTCAAGTGCAACGCTGTCCTATAAATGATGTTTTTACTACCACAATGTGACTCTATGGTTTATAGATCAGGTGGTTTTAGCATGCATGCTTTAGCAGGTTTATTAAACCAGTTAGCATGATTATTAAACAAATTTTTATTTTTAATAATTACATTTATAACAAAGCAGCTCTAACGTCACTTCCGGTTAGTGCGTACGCGTCAACACAGGTGATTTAAACTGGAGCATTTGTGAGTGTTGAGTGACTGTGATGAAGATGATGGTACAGTCTTCACTCTGTGATTGAGATGAAGGTGCAGTCTTCACTCTGTGGTGGAGATGAAGGTGCAGTCTCCACTCTGTGGTGGAGATGAAGGTGCAGTCTCCACTCTGTGGTGGAGATGAAGGTGCAGTCTCCACTCTGTGATGGAGATGAAGGTGCAGTCTCCACTCTGTGATGGAGATGAAGGTGCAGTCTTCACTCTGTGATGGAGATGATGGTACAGTCTTCACTCTGTGATGGAGATGATGGTGCAGTCTTCACTCTGTAAATATATCGCTCCTGTAAGTGTTCCAGAAGCTCCCTTTACACAACTCGATAATACAAATAGTAAATAAATCCAACTAGTAAATAATAATTATAACTAGTTTCTCTCTGAGCTGTCCAGATGCTCCGATAACGTTCATGTCGGCAAATCATACCTCCATTTAAAAGTGTGAAAGAAAATCAGAGTCAGTGAAACATGTTAAATCTCTCAGTTTAAGGCCCAACCTCAAAGCTGATGGATCAGTCAGTGCTTTAAAATAAAGGATCTTTTACTGAACCATGGTTCACTTTCAGGCTGAAATGTTAGACTTAAAATAAATATAAAATCAACTGAAGTTTAACAAGGATGACTTCTGCCTGGGAAAACAGCATCCTTTAAGCAAGCTGACTAAAATGAAGCTGAGGAAAGCCAGTCCCAAAACAGATGCTGCGTATTTTACAGCTGCTGACAAAGACAATAATGGATTTGATGTGAAATATATAAATTAAGATAAAGTTAAGTTTTAATGTAAATACAATTATTTAAAAAAAAAAATTCTATTAACGGTTAGGGGCATCAAGATTATTGAGAATGAAAACACCAAACTAGTGTTAGGCTAGGATTGAAAAACCCTGTCTTTATAGATTTGTTCTTTGTCTTTCAGGACTTGGAGTATTCAGCTGTGTCCATTTTGATACGGAAGAATTTCTTTTGGAATACAGAGGACAGGGGACACGATGGCATAGTGGCACGTTCGCCTCACACCTCCAGGGTTGGGGGTTCGATTCCCACCTCCGCCTTGTGTGTGTGGGCTTTAAAAAATCATTATCTTTTCTTCTAGGGATACAGAAGGATCAGACACTAAGAGAGGACAAGGCTGGAGGTTCTCATTGTAATGTCTAGCTTCTACCTGTGGTGTTGACTTTTATAATCGATAAAAGTTCATTCATTCATTCATTCATTTTCTACCGCTGGTCTGAACTACCTCGGGTCACGGGGAGCCTGTGCCTATCTCAGGCGTCATCGGGCATCAAGGCAGGATACACCCTGGACGGAGTGCCAACCCATCGCAGGGCACACACACACTTTCATTCACTCACACACTACAGACAAATTTCCAGAGATGCCAATCAACCTACCATGCATGTCTTTGCACCGGGGAGGAAACCGGAGTACCCGGAGGAAACCCCCCGAGGCACGGGGAGAACATGCAAACTCCACACACACAAGGCGGAGGTGGGAATCGAACCACCAACCCTAGAGGTGTGAGGCGAACGTGCTAACCGCTAAAACACCGTGCCCCCATCAACAAAAGTTGTTTTACTAATTTTAATTTAATTTTAATTAAATGTTTATTTATTAATGTTTTCACAAATGTCTTGGTAAGACATATTTTGCCAGCTGCTAAAATATTTACAAATGAGTAGCTTTTGTTTTATCTGGAGGTCCAAAGAAATGCAATGCCCAATTCTTGTGTGTGTGTGTGTGTGTGTATGTAGCATCATGTTGGTGGATCATATTTTGCCCTCTGCTGGGGAAAGGCATATCACAAGGGTGAAATATTTACAAATGTGTAGCTTTGTTTTTTTCTAGAGGCCCAATGAAATGCAATGCCCAGTTCGTGTGCGTGTGCGTGTGCGTATATATGTTCATTGTGCTGGAAAGGGCAAGCGTGTGCTGCACTAAATGTGGCCGCTAAATTTAGCAACACTAAAGGTGTTGCTAAATTATTTTATGAACACATAATTCAACAAAAATAGATATAATTAATTTTACATGTAAAGTCCATAATATGGAACAATCCTAGTGATTTTCAGGCAAGTACTGTATATGGAAGAAAACCCAAGTTATGACAAGTTATCCCTTTAAAGAGCATAAACTAGCTTATCAGTGTGCTGCCGCACAGAGACCGAGGCTCGTGCAAAACAACATTTCTGCCTCACTACCTCCCACAATTATTGCTAGATTTCAGCGTTTCCTAATGAAATCATTTCAGCTTATTACCCCAAAAATACTGTAGAAATAAATAAGTTAAACATGAATTATGTGTGTTATGTATTGAATTAACAAGAGAAATAGGTTTCTGTATTTAGCTTTATCACTCTGAGGTTTCATTTACAATTACCTGCACGTTACATAAATGTTCACACACATTAATAGATTGTTAGGAAAACGTTGATTAATGGTGACTTTTGTCATCTTTCAATTATGGACGGTGTTGTCTATAGTACTGCAGACAATATAGTAATTCTATAGTAATTGAATGAAAGCTGAAGTGGGTTTTGTGTTGTAAAAGTTGCAGCAGACGCTTATGAAGGCGGGGGTGAAAAGAAAAGCTTACAGCACCTGGTATTCCCAGGCGGTCTCCCATCCAAGTACTAACCAGGCCCGACCCTGCTTAGCTTCCGAGATCGGACGAGATCGGGCGTTCTCAGGGTGGTATGGCCGTAAGCGGAGGAAGAAACGCACTACGGTCCTTTTATAGTGCATGCTGTCGAAGTCGTCTGTTAAAGAGTATACACTTGCTTATCAATGTGCTGCCGTTGATAAATGCCATTTTATTAGCAAAAATTACAAAAACATTTATACAAATAAACATTTATTATCAAAAGACATTTATGCTTATTTATTAATATTACTACTACTAGTACTACTCATTTAATACTTTTTTTTAATCTCAGACGTGTTCATTTGTAAGAAAAACAATTGATTTGTAAAAAACATTTTTTCATGAAGAAAAATATTTTTTTATTTACAATTTCACACACAGGAAAAAAATTATTTACAATTTCAAACACAGAAAAAATGAGCACTTTGAAATGATAAAAGTGATTGTTAGAATAAGTTAATATTTTGTGTTAATGAAGGAGAAGCCATCAAACTCCTCTTTGATGGACTGGATGAAGAAGGAAAGATCCTCTTGAGAATGCTTGGTCCCCTGAAAGGTGAAAACTTCTTCAAAGTTATTGACGTCCCTCTTTGACATGATCCGTGGCCGAAATGGGGGTGTGATCTTCCTCTCTTCCAGCAGGGCCCATTTGATCTTCTTGAAGAAAGGGTGAACTTTGATGGCGTTCTCCTTGCCCTGGGACTCCACACAGCCGAGACGATTCTTGGGGTTCTTCTCCAGGAATGCTTTCAGGACATTAACCGCCTTCTTGCTGAGGTTTGACGGGTAATCCGGTTCAGATGTGACGATGGACTCGTGCATATCCTCCTGGTTATCGTCATGAAACGGCTTGTAGCCAGTCATCATCTGGAACATGATCACACCCAGGGCCCACCAATCCACCGACGTGCCGTATTCCAAACTCTGGATCATCTCTGGTGAGGTGTAGTCGGGTGTGCCACAGAACGAGTTGGTCGTCTTGCCATCCACTATGCCCTCCGTGCATAGGCCAAAGTCTACCAGCTTGCAGTGGCCATCGGCATCTAAAAGGATGTTTTCGGGTTTGAGGTCTCTGTGAATAATCCCGTTTCTGTGGAGGAATATGAGGGCACAGGCGATCTCAGCAGCGTAAAATCGGGTGCGAGGTTCATCAAACCCACGTGACTGACAAATGTGGAAAGCAAGATTTCCTCCATTCACATATTCCATTGCGAAGCACAACGAATCACTGGTCTGGAAGCTACAGAACAGGTGGGCGAGGTAGGGGTGATCACTGGCCAGAGTCAGGACGCGTTTCTCCCTAAGGGTGTAGCCGATGACATCATGTGCCCAGATGTTGTCCTTCTTTATAACCTTCA
This sequence comes from Tachysurus fulvidraco, assembly GCF_022655615.1. Lineage (NCBI taxonomy): Eukaryota > Metazoa > Chordata > Actinopteri > Siluriformes > Bagridae > Tachysurus > Tachysurus fulvidraco. The sequence goes on from NC_062527.1 coordinate 6,852,013, forward strand.
GCGCATACACCTCATCGGTGCCTTTGAGCTCAGACAAGATCACATTCCCAAATGTACCCCTTCCAAGTACACTGAGGAACTTGAAGTCCTCCAGACCTTTTCTCTCAGGCTGTAGCCCTTTGTCCTCTCAGTTCTCCTCTGAACTGCAGTCATTCAGGGATGAACTGTTTTCTGTTTGATACAGAGGCTGAGATGCTGCATCTGCGCTGGTCTTTTCAAATATCTGTACACTGCAACAGATGAGCAACGAGAGCAGAATGATCACTTCTACACATTAAAAATTATTCATTGTTATTCTTCTGTCTGATTCCACACTGGTGGTGAACAGATCCCCACTCTAGGACAGATGTACTCACATGGGAATGCAAATAACTAGGTGTGATGACAATATGAGATCACATTGTTTCAGAAATAAAGTTTACTTATTTTCTAATGCTATACCTAATCACATGAACCGCACCTGGAACCACCTTGTGGCACAATCTTCCCTCAAATGTGATTGTATTAGTCCTTTTATTACCTGTTTTTCAAAGTGATGACCTTTTCTTCATCGGCTACTCCTAGCTTCACCTTTTTTTCCCTCTTCTGTTCAGGACAACACAAATACAACAAGGTTTAATGTGTTCGCATAATCACAACGTCATTAGGCACAAGTTTTACTGATATAAAAGTTTTCAAAAACACTTCAGAGAAAAGTGTTTTCCCCAATTTTTGTAAAGTAAATCATTTTAAACCAAATCATGAGATTCAATCATACCTGTATCAAGAGACTAAAGCAGGTCATTGAGTTTCCCATGGCAGATTGATCTTATAAACACAGATGAATAAGCACTGTTAATGGTCACACTCCTCTCTGTGATCTGTATAATGTCCTCTACAGAGACTAAGACGTTTGAATGTAAACAAAGGTTGTTTTTTTTTTTTTCAAATTTAAAAAATACCACAGATCTGTCAACGTGTTTTACATAATTTAAATAATTTTTTTCTAATATTCCTTTTTTATCTAAAAAAAAAAAGGTTAAAAATCTGGTCCCTTAACCCGGATAGTCAGGAAATCACACAAGAATAAAGATATAAAAGTTTGAGTTTTAATTTCATGAATAATTAAGGGAATTAAGAATGATACTTTACATTTTCCAAAAATAGTTTTCAAACAGGGTTTACACATTAGTGCTTATTTTATCTTACCTCCCACAATTATTGCTAGATTTCAGCGTTTCCTAATGAAATCATTTCAGCTTATTACCCCAAAAATACTGTAGAAATAAATAAGTTAAACATGAATTATGTGTGTTATGTATTGAATTAACAAGAGAAATAGGTTTCTGTATTTAGCTTTATCACTCTGAGTTTTCATTTACAATTACCTGCACGTTACATAAATGTTCACACACATTAATAGATTGTTAGGAAAACGTTGATTAATGGTGACTTTTGTCATCTTTCAATTATGGACGGTGTTGTCTATAGTACTGCAGACAATATAGTAATTCTATAGTAATTGAATGAAAGCTGAAGTGGGTTTTGTGTTGTAAAAGTTGCAGCAGACGCTTTTGAAGGCGGGGGTGAAAAGAAAAGCTTACAGCACCTGGTATTCCCAGGCGGTCTCCCATCCAAGTACTAACCAGGCCCGACCCTGCGAGATCGGGCGTTCTCAGGGTGGTATGGCCGTAAGCGGAGGAAGTAACGCACTACAGTCCTTTTATAGTGCATGCCGTCGAAGTCGTCTGTTAAAGAGTATACACTTGCTTATCATTAAAAAAAAAAAACAAATATTATGTTTGGTTTATTGTCATTTTTTAATCTGAAATACTCAAAAACTACACAAAGTTTATTCAAGATATTTTCACTTGCTCTTAGTTTCTTCACAGCAAAATAGTTTTTATTTTTATTTTAACAAATGGGTCTATTTGACATGTTCCTTTGTTCCAGACTTTCATTTCCTTTACAGAGATTAGTGACGTTGTGGGTCGGTGAGGTACAAGATCCTCCATTACTTATTTATAAAAAAGACAAGTGATGGTGGTATTAATGCCTAAAATGTGGGTTTGTTTTTCTTTTCTTTTTTTTGAGTTACAGAATATATTTCAGCTTTGTAATTCAAATATCTCTATATTTTAACAATGTACTTTATATATCATTTGTGTTTATTAAAAAAACTACAGCTTTAACAACAGACATCTGATTTTCCACCTAGAATTTGAAAATTTCAAGAAAAATGTTTGTTTACTGTATTGCTATAAAGAAGAACGTTGGAGTGTGTTTAGTTCATACAAACCCCACAGCTACAACCCCACTGGACTGATGATGCATTTTCATTAGCTTTAACAAGTACAACCTCTCTGTTACACTGATACAGGATGTAGGATGGATGCTGTTTACATCCATCCATTCATCTTACACAGTGTCACAGTGAGCCTGAAGTCTGCGCCTTCAGGGGCCTTAAGGGACAAGATAGGGGACACCAGAACGAGGTTCCAACACAACAAAGGGTACAATCACACACCCTTTTTCACTGGGGAGGAAACCCCAGAAGCACAGGAACAACATGCAATGGGGCGACTGTGGGAATTGGAACAACAACCCCAATCATGCGAGTTAAACATGCCCCCACTTTTTTTTACATTATTTATTTAAAGCATAGCAGACATCCTCCACTATATAGTCTGTCCATTTAGGAATATGATGATAATTACAAGGGAACAACAAACTGTGATGTACATTATTTTTATGCAGCTGAAGAAACAACATAGGATAAAAAAAAATTGTTTTATTTTTACCTTTCACAAATACAGTTTTTATGTGTTAGCATCCTAGCCTTCTTTCTTTTATCTTTAGACCGTGTGTGTGTGTGTGTGTGTGTGTGTGTGTGTGTGTGTGTGTGTGTGTGTGTGTGTGTGTGTGTGTGTGTGTGTGTGTGTGTTTTGGGGGCTCGGGATAATCTTCAAAGCTTGCTCTTCCCAAAAGATGACCGAGATGTGAGACAATAAATAAAGCTCAGCACTTCCTTCTGTACGATCACTTGCTACCATAAACCATGTATAGAAAGCCAGGATGCTTCTTTAATCTTAAAAACACTCTGTGACTTTGATACATTTTCAACAAAAAATGAAGTACTCTAACATTAAAGACCAGTTTTGGACCACAATGGACATGTCTTATTAGTTCATCAGAGTGTTTAGGATCACAGAAAATAAAGTGCTAACAAACATTAGAAGGAGAACTAAACTTTTATTTACATCACAGTGCCGTTCTTCTATAACATCATCCCAGATAGCGGGTGCTGGAATGAGTCTCCATTGTCAGCGCTTTGTAACATTTTCTAGCGCAGGTACTTTGCTGTTTATCAGTAACACAAGCCTAAATTTTGCCCTTTTTTTCAGGCTGGTGAAATAACAGGCACTAATTTGTTTCACATCAATTAACCCTAGTACTGTAACTATAAATGGATCAAATGTGCCTTGCTGTCTTTACTTTAGGTGGTAAGAATCTCTATACAGTATGTATTGCTATTACAGAATTAAATGTATTGTTTCACTTCTTGATACAGCTTTTCTGAGGTCGAGCACTTCCCTAAAATATCCATGTATTTGTGTCTCGTGTCTCTCCATTTTTTCTTCAGCTACTTTGAAATGAATACATGTAAATCTGTATGGAAATTCTGCAGTGGATGTGGGTTCCTCTAAGGACTCTCTCTCTCTCTCTCTCTCTCTCTCTCTCTCTCTCTCTCTCTCTCTCTCTCTCTCTCTCTCTCTCTCTTTTTCTGGCTTCCAAAATCTAGGTCAGGTGAGTATTAGAGACAGAGTTGTTAGAATGTCTCAGAAAGATTAGTTGTTTCTTTCATAAGGAGTTTTAATCCATTATTACTTGTAGAAATGAAAGGAAAGCCATTTCAAGAAAATGCTGAATGTAAAACACCTGAGACCATTACACTATATGCATATTCTCACTGTTCTCAATGTCTCTCTAGACATTTCCCCAAATCAGATCTATTCTATATTTATATTCTCTTTGTCTTTATAGGTGGGTTCTCAACTATTCACATGTCACTAATGAATCCCGCCCATTTTCACGAAGCCCCGCCCCCAGTAACTACGGTGGCCCTTAGAATACAGTGTCAATAAAACTATCATAGATATGTATAGATAACTATGTAAAACTATTAACAGGAGGCGGATCATTTTTTTCTCGTCGACTAAACACACGTTATATAGTATATATGTTTTCATAATGTTAATCTTCTTGTTAATATTTTCCAAGATATTTGAAAAAAAATTCGACTATTAAACCTTACCTTGAGTTAGTAACCATCTCATAGGAAGAATATGATATCTTAAGATACCAATTTGCAATAAAGGATTCAGTTATATATAAGTTTATAACGAGGCTAGATTTTAATAGAAAATTCGAGAATTAAAGTAAAGATTTTTAAAACCAAATGACCATACTACATGCTTCATGCATAAGGAAATATATACAGTATATTACTTGTGTTACATTGTGCATTTTTACTTTATGCATTTGATCATGATTGAAAATGACATTAAAATGAATCGATCATGTTAATACTTTATGAGATTAGAAGCTTTTTTGCTTTAGTGAGGACAAAGCAAAGCTTTGTTTTGTATATTAATGTTTTTATTTAAACAAGTTTATAGTTATTTTGTTAACATATTAATATATTATAATAATAAATAATATATTATGATATAGTATAATAATAAATAATATATAAAATTTCTTATTAAATTTATATTATATTAAATTTTATATTACTAATATAATACATTTTATATTATTTATTAATATAAAATATTACTTTTTATATTGTTTTTATTTAAAAAAATATTTTGTTAAAAATATAAATAATGTATAAGGGGGTTATTTTAGTCTGTGTTCATACCCATAATGCAACGCGGGTGGCTAACATGGCGGCTCACTGATGAGTAAAAGCGGTGAATATCGTTTCAGAAATGATCATTTGTTTACTTTATTACTTGATATATTCAGCTTTGTTTTAACTTCATTTCACCTTGTGTAGACCAGATGGTGTCTTACAGGGAAGAAACTAAACTCTATGTTAATTACAGGGTGTATTTGTTTGTACATTATTGATAAACACGAGCAGCTAAAGCTAAGTAGCTGTCCATTTGTATTAATGTCCTGTTGGACCCTCTATAGTGAATACAGGGGATGGTTATTAAGATATGACGTGTTGGTTAAGTGTCTGAGCTTCATACAAGCTTGATTCTTAATAGTTGTTGTGTTTGTACAATAGAGAGATTGTTAAAAGACGCAGAAACCATCGACACTTGACGAGAAACTATGAGCACTCAGGTAAGTAAGGATATATTTCTCGTTAGCATTGACTGTTGTTTCATATTAGTCTGGTAAAAGTGTGCTAACATGAACATTTAGTGTTAGACAGCATCTTAGCTGGCTCTGAATGTGATTTATTGTTTATTATTTGTATTTCCCACCATACAGTACAGCATACTGTTCAAGCAGGAGCATGGTGAGTGTTTTGTTTTTAAGGATATAATGTATTTATATTATTTAGAGAAGTTAGAGGTTGGGTGTTGTGTTGACGTCGCAGTAACACGTTAGGTACGTCCCAAATCACAGACGTGTGCACTTTACACCTTTTTTTTTTTAAATATTGCTTAACAATATACATACAGAGGATCACAGTGTGTTCAACTATTATGTATTACATTCATAATAGCATCAAAGGAAACAACAGAAAGAAGAAAAACATTTTAAATACTATACAGGGAAAAAAACTTAGTGTTTCAAAAAGAAACGGATTAAAAAATTCTATACATCTGTTTAGCTTTTTTTTATTTCTTGCCTCTTTTAGGGCCTCAATATAACGCTTAAGTTCCATTTTAAATAACATAATGTTAGGTTTTTTATTATTATTCCATTTCTGTTTGTGTAGGTGATATTTATCTGTACGTAATTAAGTTAATCACCAAATTTTGCTCCGGAATCTTATGTTTGTAAAACAAAAAATATATCTTTCCCAGATAGTCGAATCTTTAATTTTGTGAATTTGAATATTAGATATTCAATATCAATCCAAAACAATTAGGTAAATACACATTCCATGTCATTTCAACCATATATGGTTGCAGTACACAGTGAAATGAGACAATGTTTCTCCAGGACCTGGTGCTACATAAAACAGAGACAGAGCTAAGGTCTTAGTAAGTCAGTCCTAGCCACATAAAGTGCATCTGTGCAGCCTGGTGCAAACAGTGCAAGACAAAAGACAATAAACAGAAACAGCACCGACCAGTGTAAATACTGTATGTTCAAACAATATTGCATGTGCAGAAATACTGGAATGAACACAGTATTATAGCAGCAGTTATTGTAAAGGGTTGTGCAAAACAGGCCCTGTGTAGCAGGCAAAGAAGTCAGTAGGAATGTCATGAACTCAGTGTCAGACTCAGCTAGTTAGCCATGTAGGAGGTGATTAGTGATGGAGAGTATTAGCGTGAAGGAGGTGAGCGAGCTAAACAGATTAAAGCGCTGCGGCATTCGTCAACTTAAAATAGATTCCTTTATAAAATAAACAATCCACATGCCTAAAGATCACACATTGATAAGGTTTTTTTAAAAAAAAAAAATGATGATGAAGTATTTTTGAAGTGCTCTTCTGTCTGTCTGTCTGTCTGTCTGTGTGTGTGTGTAGCCCATGACGATGCCATATGGACGGCAGCATGGGGGAAAAGTGCGAAGGATGGATCAGAGACAATCGTCACTGGTTCTCTGGATGACATGTTGAAAGTGTGGAAATGGTAACGTTCTCATGCCGTGATCTCACTGCTTGCATCCTTTCCTTTCAACAATCACTGACTCCTCCACATGTTCATACTGGTAGCTCTAGAATTATTGGCATAATAAAGACAGGTTTTAATTTAAAAGAACAAAGGTTTGATTTTTTTATTCTAATTTCAATTCTTAATTTTTGCCACTGCTAGACATTATTACAAACAAAACATCATCTGGTTTCTGAACAGGAAGGAACTCTTTTCCTGTTCCACTGGGGAATAAATATGAGGTGACACACAGGCAGAATTCCCCAAGTCATTCATCATGGGCATGATTACAGAATAAACATAAGTGAAGCAAAACTGTGGTGAGACTCATAATTCAGGCATTGAATAGAGAGATCGTTAAAAAAAAGAGCCTGAGCCATAAGAGTGCTGAAGTTACAAAGCTTTCTGAAGCTTTAACAAATGTTGCGGGAAAGAAAAAATAAAAAATAAAACCAATCCTGCTGCTAAGAATAATGATCTGTAGCTGTTAATCTATTGTGACATCATAGTGTAATATTACACCTGGGAATATTGAATAAAATAGAAACACACTCCCATGTGATACTCTAATACCTTTTAACTATGAAACTTAACCAGTCCTATTTAACACAGCCCCTAGTCTTACACTTATTAAAGGAGGCGAAACTTTTCTCCCTGCAGTAACGAGAAAACTAGAACAATTCTCATCTAAGATGGAGCTCTTCATGGAGCTCTTCAATGTGTTCATGGCAGAACAAATCAAGCATTCTTGTCTTTTTTTAAATACTTACTTCGCTGTGTGTTGAACCAACATGGGGGATTTATTTAGTGAGCTTGTGAGGATGGTTAGAAAAAGCTAACAGTTGTACTTAAGTCACAAAGACTAAATCCATGCCAACAAACTATTTTGAAGCCATACGTAAAGAAAGCATTTTCCAGGAAGCAACCGGTTTTCTGATCAACACACACTCAAGCTTGGTTTAGTGTAAAGAGAATGATGATGATCCAGGAAAAAAAGCCCTAATCCTGTTTGTTAATTATGATTGAGGATCTGTGAGGTAGTAGACCTCCAAAGGCTCAGAAAACCTTGTCCATGTCTGATGTATGGCATTAAAGACTCCCAGGAAATTTTTGAATGTGCTGCCAAGAAGCTGACTGGCTCATGGTGGGATCTGATCCAAATCCACACAAAAATGGTCCAATGACCACAGAATCAAGTCCCTATTGAAAATGATGTGGTTTAAGACAGGATCAAGACCCCTGGAGGATCTGGAAAGATCTATTGATGAGTGATCTATAATTCCTGGCTGTGTATTCTTTCATCTCCTCAAGCATGATAGAAGAAGACTCATAACTCACTGACGTTTGCAAAGCGAGGTTACTCAAGGGATCAAAAGTGCTACAGAATCCCACTAATTTATCCCTCTTTGCAACCGGCGCTACCTTTTATGCTTCCCGAGATTAACCAGCATTTTTCATATGAACGTACTTTAGATTTGCTGTTTAAACTCCAGTAGTATTAATATTTCCCTGTTCTGTGATATTGACTGCCCTCTGCAGGTCAGATGAGAAGCTGGAGCTTCAGTGGACTCTAGAAGGCCACCAGCTGGGTGTGGTGTCTGTGGACATCAGTCACAATGGTGCCATCGCCGCCTCCAGCTCTCTGGATGCCCACATCCGCCTCTGGGACCTGGATTCTGGCAAACAGATTAAATCCATGGACGCAGGACCAGGTGAGGGGTTCAGTGCAGGATGGTCATTGTGATGTTTTCTTAGGATCAGTTTCTTCTATCTGGATATTATGTGGAGCTGTAATGTGTGATGATGGAGGGATTTTTAAGCTTTAAACAGTCACAACATGTCCTTCTTTATAAATGGCATGGTCACTTTGATCAGATCTTTTCAAATGAACAGCGAAAGCAAAAGACCACAAGTTACTGATTAATTCTCATCTTCACTGGATTGTTCAAGACATAATTTGTTTCTTCATTATGGTTTCCAAGCAACATTTATGTGTGTTAATGTAATTTAATTTTGATCTTTAAAGCATTGATTCACAAACGTTTTGGTTCTTCCAGTTCATTCCTTCCCTTTCTTTGTTCAATATGAGACTTTTTGCATCTCGTGTTTCCCCATTTAGTCGACGCCTGGACCGTAGCGTTCTCCCCCGACTCAAAATACATAGCCACAGGCAGCCACCTTGGCAAGGTGAACATCTTTGGTGTGGAGAGCGGGAAGAAGGAATACTCACTGGACACCAGAGGGAAATTCATTCTCAGCATCGCATATGTAAGACGTCTTGCCGTGATACATGTACAACGTGTTAGTTGAAATAGGTGAATGTTTGAAACATGACGAACAAGATGTTTCAAGTATGTCGCAATACCCTGAAGTAGACATGTCAAGTCCAGACGAGGGTCAGTGCGTCGTACTTGTCTTGGTTTATTAGCATTCATTATTATTACAGACATTCCTATATCACTCGCTCTGATATCCAGGTGCAGCTAAAGCCGACCGTCGGGGTTTGTAGAACATGCCAGCGAGTCGTGATTTATGTAATCATCTTTACTCTACAGTTCTTCTGCAGCCTTAATTCTCTAAACCATCATGTATCATTGTAGAGAATTCCTGGTAGACCTGGTAAAAGAAACCTCCTGGAAAAAATACCTAAAATAAAATCAAACCCCTGATGCTCAGTTTAATTTGTTTTGTGCTTTTACTTGGATATTGTCTCACAGCAGCTATACAGAATATAGATTTATTTTTATTTAACAAATACATTTTGAGGTGACTAACAAGGAAAAATTCCCCGAGATGGTATGAGGAAGAAACCTTGTAAGGGACTAGGCTTTAGAAGGGAACCGATCCTCTTTTGGTTGACACCAGAGAGTGTGAATATACATTATTATAAACAGTGGAGAGTGGGATTATAAAAATGTCCTTTCTACAGTCGTATAGAGTCAATTTGGAGTTGTGTAACCAGGAACTTCTGAGCAATAATAAATTTGCTCATGATCTGAGTTCATTATAGATTCCAGACCAATTATGTTTGTCTCTCTCTCTCTGTCTTTGTCCCTCTGTCTCTGTCTCTCTCTGCCTTCTCACAGAGCCCAGATGGAAAGTATTTAGCCAGCGGAGCCATTGATGGAATCATTAATATCTTCGACATTGCAACTGGGAAACTCCTCCACACGCTGGAAGGTAAAATTCAACCCCAGTGTGACAGATGATGATGAGTTGCAAGGATGGAAATTGCAAGCTTGCAGCTTTTAGTCGACGGTCATAGCTGATCAGATATTTGTGGTAGCTTGGGGCTTTAACACGATCAGGTCTTTTATTGTTGTATCTCGAACCCCTGCCTTGGAGCAGCACTTTCTCTTTGTTCCAGTCAATGAGGGTGGAGTCCACATGTTATGGAGATGTGTGAAGATTGCTGACTTCAGCTTGGTATTCTAATAGTGTGTGTGTGTTCTCTCTGCAGGCCACGCCATGCCCATCCGCTCTCTTACGTTCTCTCCTGACTCTCAGCTTTTAGTCACTGCCTCAGATGACGGCTACATCAAGATTTATGATGTGTAAGTGGAGCTGAGGGATTACAGCCTCATAACACACGTATTTAGGAAAAAAGGTTCTTACGTAGAGAGACAGACGATATAATGTTTCATGACGTTTCTTTGAAATTGTCGGAACTGCTGCTTATCATGACTGTGTCTAGTAGTTAATACTTTGTGTGGCTAATTGAGGGGGTGTGTGCGTTTGTGTGTGTGTTACAGACAGCATGCTAACCTGGCAGGGACTCTAAGTGGCCACGCATCTTGGGTGCTCAGTGTGGCCTTTTCACCTGACAACACACACTTTGTCTCCAGGTAATCAGAAAAAAAAAAAAAAAGGCCGACCCTCTGAGCTGTGTTGTGCACTACAGATAAACTTCTGTCCTTGTTGTCTGCAGCTCGTCAGATAAGAGTGTGAAGGTGTGGGAGGCGAGCAGCAGGGCGTGTGTCAACACTTTCTTTGACCATCAGGACCAGGTGTGTGTCTTACATCACCTCTGCTCAGGACCATAGTTTTCTAGACAGTAAAGATGATAAATGTTAGTACGATGATTTTCTTTTCTGTGACCAAAGAGATTTCTGACTTTGAGCAGAACTGTTTCACTTTAACACACCTTTGTTATCAGATGAAGTTCCCACTAATACCTTTACACTATGGAATAAAAACACTGTCAATAATAATCGTACGTAATTCAAAGCATTTGTGTGTAAATTTTAATTTTGCGGAGTTGGATCCCAAAATTTACGGCCACGACAGTTTACAGATACGAGATTTTGCGTGTTTGTTCAAATACAACTCCAAAATGTACGACTATGACAGTTTACACACAAAACGCTTGTTTTCACAACACCTCTTTTTCACACACGAAAACGGTCTGCGAAACAACTGTCAAAAATACGTCATCACGTTCACAGGCATTACTATCCGAGGGAAGATGAATCGATTCCACGAAATGCGCATGCGCCCCGCCCTCTTTTAAACCACTGGCGCCGAAATTGCGGATCAGCAGCCAAGCGCTCACTCATCGTCTCGGGTTTTTTCCTTCCAAATTCGGACATGTTTAAGGGTTAGTTATCACTAATAACAGAGAGGAGTAATGTTACAGAGATAGGTTAACTATAGTAAGTAAGATTAGCTCTCAGAGTAAGGTTACATTAGGTGCTTAAAGAATACAGCTGTTTAGGAGGTCATCACTGCAGTCTGTAGCGTGATGAGATAGGCCTAAGAATCTTAAGTCCAAAACTTAAGATTCTTGGTAGACATAAACGTATATGATAGCAAACTCACCAAAATAAACGTCTAGCTATCCTGACCTGAGGTGATATGAGCACTTTCTGAGCAGAACAGCACCACCTACTGGTCAGATATGAGATGAGATTTTCGTTTGTCTATAACGTCTATATATAATAATTTTGTCCTAAAATCATGTTATTTTCAGACTCTGTGAGACATAGCAAGATACTCAGTTTTATTACATTGTCCATTTTGTCTGTCATTTATTTTCAATTGTGTGTTAAAGATACTTTATCTCACACTGGAGTACTGTTATGAAACTCGGTATCATTGTCTTGTTCCAGCTCCAGTTTAAGTGATTACACGCTTGCTGAATAATATGTAATATCTCAGCTGTATTTATTATTAATAATCACTGAGAAGCTCATGGAGCTGTAACACAGGTCAGGTTTCATTCCTGCAGGTGGTTTAATGATCTGTAATCTAAAGAAAACAGCTCGGTATTCATTACCCCAGTGACTTGAACACATCAGGTTGTTGTGCATGAAAATGCAGTTTTATTTGAACTTTTAATATCAGACAGTTTGATGTAGCAGCTTCACAGAAATCAGGATGCAGGTTTAGATAGAGCAACAAAAACGTCCCTGAGACGAACCTAGAAATAAACCGGACATAAAAGGGACAACAATAATCGTGTCAGCTTGACAGGCATGTATTTTATTTGAAATCCCATATAGTCTGAGGTTTAATGTCCCCGTTCATGTCCAGTGCTCAGGGTTTGTTTCTGCAGGTAATCTGTAGCAGCAACACACACCTACATGTATTTACAAAGTTGTTTTTTTTTTCCTCTCTTTTTTTTTTCTTCTCTCTTGAATGCCTCTGTAGGTATGGAGCGTGAAGTACAACAGCACCGGCTCAAAGATCATTTCAGCTGGAGACGACAGAGCCATCCACATATACGACTGTCCCATGTAAAACATGCCAAATTATTCCTACACCTTTAATCGACTCAGACTGTTTTTGTCCAAAGAGCTTCACATAGTCTCTGCTGACACAAGCTTTCTAACAGACGTAACTGGTTCAATATTAAATAAAGCCTTTAACCTGCTTCTGTAATCTCACACACACACACATGCAGGTAATGACGTGTCCATGTGCTTTTTTACATCATTGTCTCCCACAGCATTCTCCAGTTAATAAAATAATTTTTTTTTTATAAATACTTCTTTAACGTTGTCTTTCATACCCTCTGCTGAGCGCCCACACAACTAAAAACCTGTGACTTATTCAGGGTTCTAAATCTCCTGTTTTCTGTAACCTCTTTAGCTGTGTATTTTCTGTGTCTTCCACATCAAGGTCTGTTCGGCTCATGTACAAGAAGATTCATATGGTTCATATGCCGCAATGGTTCATACTCTTAAACTGACACTTTGTTTGAAGCACCTTTTTAATTTTATTAAATTCACTCAGACTTTCTGGGGAACAGTCCGTATTTTTCTGCTCTTTCTCACAATAACATTCCAAATCTATCAAACCGTACGGCCGTCTCCTGACCACGGCCCACTCGAGCTCACTCAGAAACTGTCTTCTGGTTCTGTGATTTCTGTCTTGTACTACACATAAGTGTTGTCACTGACAAGCTGAAATTGCTTTTTTCATCTTAGCAGACACATGAACGTTCTGCTTTTAACCTGACTGGTATTTGTAGCTGTCCATGATTCCCTTCACCCCAGTTCTGGCTTAAGAAAAGCAGCACTAAAGACTAATGCTGCCACTACCATGCTTCAGGATAAGGATTCTGCTCTTCAAAACACATTGTGCCATATCACAATACGTTTGTGGTAATAAGCCGCTGTTTGTTTAATATCTCTCTTTCTCTCGCTCTGTTTTTTTTTTTTTTAACATTTAAGCAGCGTACAAGGAAACAGTTTATCTGACCTACAGAAATGTCTGAATATGTTTATAAAATAAGTCCTACACCTTGGCCACATCCTACAGTACAAGTTGCACCAGGGGGAAAAAGGTCCTTGTGAGTAGATAAAACAAAGTGAAGGAGACCGCGTTAACTGTTTCACCACATATTCATCTTTACATACATACATGACTCACCGCAGTCCCAGTCATCTACAGATAACGACGAGAGTGTTTAAAAAAGTTCACACAAATCTCAGGGATTACACACGTTCCCATGAAACACCTGTATAATTAATTCACTATGAAAGCGTGTTCACATAAAAATAAAGATAAACTACAACACGCTTAAAGTGTAAATACTGTAGAAATCTCAGACGGTTCTTGAAAACGAAAGTAGATCGCTGTATTCCGAGTTCAGTTAGATGTAGATGTTATCGGTCCAGGCTTGGTGTTCTTATCACGTAACATCATGAATGCTCATATATTCAGGTCGACATGAGCCCATATTTGCATTTGGAAATCCGAATCTGATCTGATAAACAATTCATTCTACAAACGTGTCTCTAACAGAGGCTGAAACTTTCATCTAGGCCTTTATAAAGCTGTTCCATGTGTCTGCTTTACACAGATGAGGCCTAATTCAGCCTGTAATATTACAGAACTCTCATCTGGGTGTGTGTTGTGATTTGATTTGCGTTAGTTTCTTGACAGTTTTGGTGTCAAACATGAAATATATAGTAGCTCATAAAATACTTTTCTGAAACGGTGTGATCTTTTATAAAAGATACTGTACATACTATACCGTCTGGTCCTCTTCCAAATCTCTCTCATCCTTAGTATGTCAAACAATAAAAAGGCCCACACTGAGTGGGTTCGTGTGTGTGTGTGTGTGTGTGTGTGTCTGTGTGTGTGTCTGTGTGTGCGCGCGCTTCCTGAGCCACTTCCTGCTTTTCACCAGTGTCTGGTGTGGACGAGCTCAGGCCGCAGGCTCAGCCTCTTCAGCGTCTCGTAGCCGATGACGATGAGGATGGAGGTGGGCATGGAGGAGATGATGCGAGCAGACAGACCCTTGGTTAGACCCCACATGCCCTCCTCCGCAATGAGCTGCTTAAACGTTTCAATCACTGACAAACGCCCTTCCACCTTTTGGGAGGAAAAGAGACAATTAATCATAATGTACAGTGGATAATAAAAAGTCTACACACCCCTGTAAGGTTTTTGGTATATAATAAAGGAAGGGAGGATATATCGTGCCACTTTGAAGGTGACACAGTATACAAATAGAATAGTTTTATTATGGAAAAGAGAAAGACTTCAGTAAGTATGTGCACCCTTTTCTAACATGGCATATGACTCTTCTCATAATGAAGGAATCATCATCCAGCTGTCATTAATGATGTAATTCTTATTAACAACTACAACATGGGGAAGTCATGGCCTAATGGTTAGGGAGTTTGACTCCTAACCCTAAGGTTGTGGGTTCGAGTCTCGGGCTGGCAATACCACGAATGAGGTTCCCTTGAGCAAGGCACCGAACCATTGGGTGTGGTTTAGCTAGATTGTGGTGTTTTTTCAGACACACAAAAAAACCACTCAAGCCTGCCGAAATCACCCTATACCATGTGCCAACATGTGCTATGAACTTTTTGGGCATAATTCTAAAAGATATGTTTGGTACAAGTACAAAATCCCACCATACCAACGGTGAAGTATGGTGGTGGTAGCATCGTACTGTGGAGCTGCTTCGCTATGGAGCTGGGACTGTAGTCAAGACAGACTTAAAATTCAAAACCTGAAGGCTGTTAGGCAGCTAAAAAAATCTGGAAACTACTCTTTCAAGCACAATAATGACCCAAAACAACAAATGAATGGAAGATAAGTGTTACGGATATGTCCAGTCAGAGCTTTACCGTAATTTAAATCCTAACAAAAACCTGTGGAATGATTTGAAGAGAGCTGTTTACAGGAAATCCATACAACTTGATAGACAGAAGGAAGCGGAGATAAAATTGCTAAACCGAATGTGTTTAGTCAGTAGACTCCAAAAAGACAGAGTGCTTTATCAGTATACCAGTTAAAGGGGGTGCACATTTATTTCAAGTCTTTTCCTTTTTATTTGGATGTTGTTGATCACATTAAAAGGTACAAAAATAAACTGACATGTTTTATCCTGCTTTCAGGGGGGTGTAGACTTTAAACCTCCACTGAAGATGGATTTAATTTTACTTAACTCACAGTCAGACAGAGATGATATAACAATTAAAATTAGGAACATAACAGAAAAACAAAACAAAACACAGAGCTCATGAACAAATTCGATACGAAGACGACAAAGTACGACTATTCAAATGCAGGAACGATGAACCTCAAGAAACAAATCCTGAATCACTGATTCCTGAGACTCAAAGCAAAGCTGTGCTGCTGAAAGTCTTGAATTAGAGTCGAGACAAAAAAGCTAGCTTTAAAATGGAAGGCACGTCCTGGCAGCGATAGAAAGCTTGGGTCGGGTTATTCGATTGGGAATGAAGTAAAAAGGAAAGAGGGAAGGAACTACATGACAAAAAAAAAAACATCTTCCAGTTGCTCTTCAATTTAGGAGAAATCTGAAAAAAAAGGAACATGTAAGAATGGAAACTTGCTTAAAGAGGATGCTTAGCGGAAAAAAAAAGAGGACGCCTAGCATGCTTTCACAATTGGTATTTTTTTGTTTTGTTATAAATAAAAGAAGCTCATATGACATGCTCGCATTAACTAAAACATCTTCACCGCTTCTAGCTGAAATCAGATAACTACAGTTCAGGCCAAAAGTTTACATACAGCTAGCCTCATCACTCCATCGTGTTTAATCCGTGTTAACGCGTCTGCTTTATTTCCGTAAGAGATCGTTTCCCAAAATAACGATCGAGAAACTGATTTAGTTTTAGTTATTTACTAGATCTGATTTTCAGTGGCTTAAAAATTCACACTGTTAGTATTTGGTATCGCTGCTTTTTTAATCTCTTGAGCTTGAGTTACACTTCTGTTGTACTACTACTTCTGTCTTCCACAAGCTCCTCACACAATGCTGGATTGTTGTGTTCATTCCTCCTGACAGAAATTATTTAACTCAGGCAGGTTTGTGTGTTGCTCAAACTCGCATTCAGTTCAGCGCTTCAATGATTTTACTTTGTCTGTTTAAACCGTATACATCCGAGTGTCTGAGTGAAAACTGTATATTTATACTGTATAAATATACTGTATTGACTGTATATTTATAATCACACCCTCCAGTGTCACCCATATGAGGATGAGGTTCCCCTGTGAGTCTGGTTCCTCTCAAGGTTTCTTCCTTACCATCTATGGGAGCTTTCCCTTGTCACTGCTGCCTGAGTCACCTCAGACTTGCTCATAGGGGATAAATACAAACACATTGTGAACTAAATCTAGTATCTAATATTAATCTTGAATTTTGTATTCTATTAATCTTTATATTATTCTTTATATTAACCTTTTGTTCTATGTTTATGTTCTGTAAAGCTGCTTTGAGACAGTCAATTGTAAAAAGCGCTATACAAATAAACTTAAATTGAATTGAATTGAAAAAAGGCAGTGGCTTTTAATAATAAATAAGGAACACAGCCACAGACCAATTAACTCCGAAGCTTCTAAGGGACATTACATCAATTTCGAAAATCTTCCAGAGAGTTTGTAAACTTTGTATATGAAAAATTGTGACCCAACTGAATGAATTCCGATATAGTGAATTAAAGCTAAAACAAATCTGACTCGGGGGCTCGGTGGCTTAGTGGTTAGCACGTTCGCCTCACACCTCCAGGGTTGGGGGTTCGATTCCCGCCTCTGTCTTTTGTGTGTGGAGTTTGCATCTTCTCCCCGTGCCTCGGGGGTTTACTCCAGTTTCCGGTCCAAAGACATGCATCGTAGGTTGATTGACATCTCTGGAAAATTGTCCGTAGTGAATGAGTGTGTGTGTGTGCCCTGCGATGGGTTGGCACTCCGTCCAGGGTGTATCCTGCCTTAATGCCTGATGACGCCTGAGATAGGCACAGGCTTCCTGTGACCCGAGTAGTTAGGATAAGCGGTAGAAAATGAATGAATGAATGAATGAATGAATAAATGTCTCCAATCAATTATTTTAAAATGTCACCTGATGCGAATAACGCAGACATCTTAATGCAGAAAATGTACAGAACACGACACGTCCGTTACAGTCGTTGTGGGTAAACATTTGGCCTGAACTCTCTCTAACCCATCTTGCTAGCTAGATTCATTTATTAGAAGTAATAAAGCTGAAATAGAGATTGGTGTAACACTGCTCATGACGAAACCGTTTGCTGCCACAGATATAGTGGGACATGACGTGGTGAAAGTGCAGAAGAATCCAACAAACATTGTCAAGTTGTTATGTAGATCCAGTGCAACAATGGAATATTGGCAAGAAAATCTCCTGATGAATTGATCACTAACAGAAGTCATGCTCTTTGTCCTCCATGTTCATCTTTCTCACCCGAAACTCAAATTCGGAAAAAATCCTAAAAAGTTGACCTATGTTATAAATGCTTTCATTTTCAAATGATAGAGTTTATACAGTTCTGTAAATACAGTACAACTCCCTGATGAAGGTTGACTCGGTCAGCCGGTATGTTTACCTGCACTCTGGCCCTCACTACGTCCATGGGGTTGGTGAGGGTGGAGGCGGTGGCAGCAGCCATGGGCCCGGCCACAGCCTGCAAGAGGAGGTGAGGGCAGTTGGACGGAGCCAGTCGAGACAGCTGCTCTGTTTCAGCACACAACACACACTGTGTTAGACAAGATATTTTACAAAACTCAAAATCAGTGCACATGTCTACATCCCTTTTTCTCTACATGAGCAAAGCTGGAAGTGTTGATCACGTGAAGTGTCCAACATTTCTAGGGTCTAGATGAATAATAAGTGGATCATCCAGGTACCTGAACTGCACTACTACTACTTCTTCATGTCAGAGTTTTCAGGTCACGACTTTTAACTATTGAGGGGATTACAAACACGATTAAGGTCCAGATTGTTGTTTTAATGTATGCGAGCTGTAAATCCTCAAACTTTTATAGGATATGGTGAAAAGTATTTCTGCCTGGTGTAGGTTCTGAAACAGAAACTGAGGTCCAATTGTGTAAAACAAAGTCAGAGGAGCTTTTTCACCCTTGTGTGTGTGTGGGGGGGAAAAAATCAGTCATTCATGCCTTCACCTTTAATAAGTGCTTCATCCTGGTCAGTGCTGCTACTGTTCAAACGACGGTGCTAGAACGATTAATAAAATTCTCATGTGGCATTAATAAAGTTCTTCTATCTCTAGTCCACCTCCATCGTGAGGATAAAGCAGTCAGTTGGAGATGAATGAATAAGTGATATGTGGTACAGTGTTCCTATGGGACCTAAAACAAGCTGTAATCTCTAACCAAAGCTGATGCTTTTGGTTGTTATTCCTTTTCATATTTTCTTTTTCAGCTAAAACCCAAAACATACAGAAATAATTACAGTAAACACACCAGAACACGGCCACTCCCTGCAGAGAAAGCAGATTTCCTCATGTTTAGAGTTTTCACCTGTGAATCCTGCTCTGTAACTGTGTGGCATCTCAGTGTGTGAGAATCAAAATCTGGTGAATTAACTGGATTGCACAGGTATTGTTAAACCACCGAACCAAAACAAACAAGCAGAGGATTCTGTAGCTCAGGATGACGTGTCACAACATGTACACTCAAGAACCTACTGCATCTGGGTTATTAAAATATATATAAATATATATATGTGTGTGTGTGTGTGTGGCTTCCAGTGCTGCTGAATCAGTGTATAATCAGTATGTTGTGTTATGATGAAAGGCACAGAAAGTATGTCCATGAGAACAGTAAGAAGTAAGAGCACCTGCATAAAGGTGATAGAAAGGCCACCACACAGCGCTGTTAGGAATGTAGGTGAGAAGAGACGCCACATAGCCACGGTAAAACCCCCGAAAACCGTCTGCAGCGAAAATCTGCACGGTAATGTCCCGGGTCTGGCCAAAAGTCAACCTGTGCTTAGATGTGGTCACAGCCTTCTTGGACTTGAGCTTAAAGCGTGTGAGATGTTCCCCCTGGCCTTGCATCATGAGTTGCTGGGAGACCACGTCAATGGGCACGGTGATGCTCTGAGCCACCAGTGAGGCTGAGCCACCAGCCACCAGTGACTTGACTGTGTTATTGGAAGAATACTGAGAGACGTACTTCCTAACCAGCTCATAGGTGGTGATGTAGGCTTGACCTGAGATCAGCGTGAAGGTGTTAATCATGAAGCCCCGGTACAGTCCCCGCATACCTTCAGCTTTAAAGATCTTACAGAAGGCATCAAATGTGCCAGTATAGAGTGACTTCCCCTTCTGGACCTGCAGCCGGGTTCGAATCAGAGTGAAGGGGTAGACGGTGGCACGTGTGGTTAACGTCATGAACACGCCGAGGGAGTAGAACTTCCTCTTGTCCAGGTCTTCCCATTCGATGATCCGGATGTTCCGTTCCTGCTGCATACTTCCAGCTAATGCCAACCTTCATGCGACCGGCACCGTGCCGCACCAGCCTAGCGACCTACACAGCCACAAGGAACAGGAACATGTCAGAGTAACGCATATCTAACACCATAAGTGAAGAAATCTAGTTAGCCCATTTTGGCAGCCAGAAAATACTTCTTAAAAACAAGACAACAGATCTGTTGAGTTCAGCAAAAGTGTCCGAGTTCTGTGTCAGTGTATGCGGTCAGTGCTCGCTCTGGTGTCTACAGATCAAAGGTCTAGAAATGATGTTTGCAAGTAATGAGAGTAAGGTGCATTTCATAAACCCTCGGCATGTTCAAAGGGCAATGCGACTAACTCCCTTTATATACAGAATATGGCCACAAGTACATGGACACCTGACTATAACACCCATATGTAGGCCTTCAGCAAACTGTTACCATAAAGCTGAAAGCAGATAATTATCTAGAATATATTTATATATTATATGCTGTAAGTGTTCTCTTCACTGAACATGCATGACAATGTGCCTGTGCACAAAGCAGCTCCATGAAGACATGCTGTGTTAAGGTTGGAGTGAAAAACTAGTTCTTCCATTCCATAAATACAAAACCATCATGTTTTTAGGCATGTGCATGAAAGAGAGTAATGAAATATACAAAAATAATTACAACTATTTTTTAGACAAATAAAATGAACTGAAATATTAAAGTATGAACAGATAATTCAACATGGGGTGGAATGTGTGACCTCCTCCATGATGAGCTTGTACAGAAGACTCCTCTCACCCTTCATCTATCATCTCCACCTTATTATTTAGTCTTTGACTTCTAGATCCAAACATTTGACTTGCTAGTGTAATGTCATAAAAAGAAGAAATACAGCTGTGTCTTCTGCATTAGGATCCTGATGACAGTTTGTTTGACCTCACTCTCTCTCTGTCTATCTGTCTGTCTGTTTCTCTTTCTCTCTGTCTCTCCCTGTCTGTCTGTTTGACCTCTCTCTCCCTCTGTCTGTTTGACCTCTCTCTCTCTCTCTCTCTCTCTCTCTCTCTCTCTCTCTCTCTCTCTCTTGTACACATTAACTTACCAGCTTAGCTTGCCATCATTTCCGCCTCCCAAATAACCTAACTACTGCATCCTATTAATCATATCATGATTAAAAAACCTTAAAAGCTGTTTATAAAAACAAAAATCTATTCGAACCCTTATCGACGACTGACCGCCTGCATGTTTTTAACAAGGCATGTTGTTAAGGGTGCATATTTTCTTCCTTTCTACTTCCGTCGCGCGTCCTTACGCCAGGACGTGACGGAGGGGCGTGGCTCGTTTGACAGCTGATGCTGACTCGTGATTGGTTGGTTCATTGAGAGGCGTTTCCCTGCGTTCTCGCTAGTGAAATCGTGTTGGTTTCAGAAGTCATCATGGCGCTCACTTCCTCACATCAAGGTAAGAGCCCTTATTTGTTCTTTTTTTTTGCCTTGCTTGACTTGGTTAAACATTTCGAGCTGTTTGCGGTCTAGTTTCTGTAGTTGCACTGGGATGTTTTTAACACGCAGGTTTTAAGGCTGGATTTCCGTGGCCCTCTTTTTCTTTGAGGTCTAAGCTAAGTGGCTAGTTAGCATGTAGATAACTGTTTATAGCACCGGCTGACATCAACAATAATACAGAATAAATGGCGCACTTCAGACATGTCGTTACGCCTGGAGGACTTTGGAGAACGAATTATGTGTGCACTAACATGATAAGTGTGTGAATGTGTGTGTGTGTGTGTGTGTGTCTGTGTGTGTGTGTGTGTGTGTGTGTGTGTGTGTGTGTGTGTGTGTGTGTGTGTGTGTGTGTATATATATATATATATATATATATATATGTGTGTGAATGCGTGTGTGTGTGTGGTTAGGGTCATAAAGCTTTAAAGTCACGCAGGTTCGTAATCTTTAGCAGACCATTTGGAGAAAGAGGGATGTATGGTGCAAAGATAAGAGAAAAAAAACCGTTCCCTCCCACTCCCCTTTACTGGCATGGGGTGTTTCATGTATTGGGATTTTCTTTCTTCTTCTGGAGAATACATAAGCTTGTTTGTTTGTAAGCTTGCTTGACATACATAATATCATAATCCCTGAGTGCGATTTAATTTTTTTTTTTTTTGCTTTAGTATGAAGACGAATATGTTTTAATAGCTACAGAATGCAGCTGTGTGACTTGAGTAATACGTTATGTCACGTTTCAAGTGTTTATAGAGCGTAATGTAGCTTCTCCTTCAAGACAAAACAAAGCATGGCGTAAATCATCCTCCTCAGTCATGGTCATTCACATACGCCACCTTTATTTACAATAAATAAATAAATAATAAATAAATAAATAAATCTCCACTGATGATGTGATATGTTTCTGGCAGTAACAAGTAAACACAATCAGCTCAAAGGTATATGGACACCTGACCATCATAACTATCTGTGGGCCTTTAAAAGAATCATCTAGAATGTCTGTGCTGTAGCGTTACGTGTTCTCTTCACTGGGGGCAAATAAAAGGCTCTAACCCTGTTCCAGTATGACACAAAGTGCACAAAGCACAGCGCTTCATGAAGACATGTTGTGGAGGTTAGACATGGTGTGGAGGTTAAACATAGAGTGAAGAACTCAAGTGTCCTGTACAGTGTCGTGACTCTGACTCAACCCCACTGAACACCTTTGGGATGAACTGGAACACATTTAGACTGAACCCCAGACCTCCTCACTCTTACAACATTCGTGCCTGATCTCACTAATGCCCTTCTAGCTGAATGATCACTAATCCTAAAACACAAAATCTAGTGGGCTAAATCTTGCCAGAAAAGTGGAGCTCATTATAACAGGAAAGGAGGATGTGATGGTCTGGGATTTACACACTTTTGGCCATATACTATAAAATACTTCAATACTATATAAGGATAATTTTTTGATGCGCAATAAGAGCCGATTTGTATAATCTGGCCATGTCTCTGTGCTTGGATAGGTATGTATTAGTATAAATGCTGTTTACACAAGTTTTTGTTTTTAAAGCTCTCTATCATTAGCGATTTTATGATCTCTGTGTCTTTGTGGAGAAAAAGCCAAAGTGGCTCATTTTCTGCAAATTACTGTCAACATTGTAATGAGTACCTCTGCTCTTGTAATAATGATGATGATGATGATGATTATAATGGAAAATCCTGCTCCAAGCCCACACATGTCTTACAGAGCCATGAAAATGTGGAAAACCTTACTAACCTAAAATAATACTCATGTCATGTGCTGAATCTGACAGTTTAAGCACATTTCAGCTTGTACTTTGTTTCCCACAGTTTTCCCTTGCAGTTTATTTTAAAGGACATAGAGAAATTGATTATTGCACTTAGTTTGATGCTTGGTTTTAGTTTCATGAGACAGTGCGAGCGAGTTGACATCAATGTGATTAGTGACCGTGGGGTTCTATTCTAGTGAGAAAACAAACCATAGGCTTGATTCTGATTGGCTTTGTGTGTTCTGTGCACAGGTCGTTTAAGGCACTTTCAAGCCTGTTAGTCCGGCGTCCAAATCAAAACAAAATGTATGCTTTTGGGTTGTTTGCTAATTGTTTTGGTTTGTTTTCTCACTGCTGCATCTAATAAAACAAGCCGAAAAGTTTTAAAACACTGGCTGAGAGTTGCATAGGGCTAAAAACTTACACACCTACAAAAAAAAACCTTTGTTAGTTGTTGATTTGTATTCTATCTTTATTTTTTGGCAGATCACCCGTTTGGCCATTTGATTGAGACTTTGCCAAGCGAGAAAAATGAAGTTAGAAAATACTTCAATCCTCAGAAGCTTGGAGATCCAAAGTACGGTAAGTAAAGGGAACAAAACCAGACAATAACTTTTGCTTTATAGCTGATTTTTATAGCTGATTTTTATCAAAACATTATACAGAGAGTGTCTTCATAAATTCACAGCTGTATAATAATTGAAGGAATGTTATGTGATGTTTTCAGCTATAAATGAGTCTGAAAGGATCTTGTGTCCTTCGGAATTATTGCCACCCTTCATTTAAAAAAAAATAAAACAGGCCATGAACTTCGCAAATGTTCACGCTATTGTTACATGAGTTTGAATTTTGACAGTGTTACAGAGCTGAACGTTGACTCTGCTGTCTAGGCTGGAGGAGCTTACTCTTTCTCCTCTGTCACTCACTGAGACAATTACTAATCATGTATGCAGACGAAGGCAGATACCTTCAGCTTGTTCTCTGCACTTCTGGTCTGCTCTGGTTTGGACAACATACACTGATGGAAAATGGTACAAGCCAGAGCTTCGGAAAGGACTTCAAGAAATTAGATGGCTAGAAGAACGCTAGGATTATTTAAATTGCAGCCATTCATTCCCACCATTTTCTCCCAAGTTTGTCCCACTCACCAGCAAGCTCTCATCTCATACACAACAGTTACCAATGCCTGCTTCCTCTGAGACACGTTAGACATGACAGCTGCATCTTTGTATGTAACACACTGATGTCGACCCTTTTCCTCATACCTGAGCTTACAGGGGTACATGACTGGCTAGTGCCACTGTGATTGACGGGGGGAAGACAGTATGTCCCTTACTCTCAGAGAGAACAGCCAATTCTGCTATGTTGTCACCCAGATTCTAACATTTGCTTATTGCTGGATTATTTAAAATGTTTTGCAAGATGTACAGCATTGGTCAAAGACTCGCTGGTGACGGTCACGTTGAGAGATTTCTCATGTCATCTTTGCACGTCAGAGCGGCTGCCGTACTGTATCCGCGTGCTGCTCGAGGCCGCGATCCGGAAGTGTGACGGCTTTTACGTGAAACGGGAGGACGTGTACAGTGTCCTGGACTGGGAAGAGCGTCAGAACGAGGCCGAGGTCCCCTTCTCCCCAGCACGAGTGCTGCTGCAGGACTTCACGTGAGTCAAGTGTAGCCTGGCACTACAAGATTTTTATTATTTTTTTTCCCTCACTAATTTCTGTGTTTCTTGAAGTGTCCTAGTCTTGGTCTGTAATATTTCTTTGTTTGGCCGAATGTGTGTGATGTTCCTCACAGAGGTATTCCAGCCATGGTGGACCTGGCAGCTATGAGAGATGCTGTAGCCAAGAATGGTATCGACCCCAACCTCATCAACCCCAAATGTCCCACTGACCTTATAGTAGATCACTCACTACAGATTGACTTCAGCAAGTGGTAAAGTCCATCAGGAGCTCAGATTACACCAGTGACAAACCCATATTTAGATTGATCATTAAAGATAAAAAAATACATTTGTTTATTTAACATTCATTCATCCAGTTTTTGTTTGTTAATTTCTCAGTGCTATCCAAAATGCACCTAACCCTGGTGGAGGTGATGGGCAGGGGCCAGGGCCTCGATCTGTTCCTGGACGTCCCGCCCCACGTGGCCATCACGCCAGCACCGGTGCTCAGTGTGGAGGTCAGAGAGGAGGTTGCTCCAAGGGATCCTGCACCGACTTGCCCACTAGAGACACGGCAGTACAGATTGAAAACACGCCACTACTGTGTCCTTTCCACCTAAAGCCGGTTTCTGAGTAAGATTCATCTTTTGTGTCTGCAAAAGAAATGTTCTTTATTTTTTTACCTTTTTAAATGTTTTTTTTTCTTTTTAGATTTTTTTTTAGATTTTCTAATGTTGGTTTAATATGGTTAAAATTAGACTGTTGGGGCGTGTCTCTGTGATCGGGTGTGTGTATTTGATGAGGTGTGTGTATCTGCGTGCCACTGTGGTAATAGTTTCGCTGATCGATCTTCACTCGAAGACGTGAAGGATAACTGCTTTGTTCCTTCATGTCTACAGGCCAGAGACTGCTCTCAAAAACCAGGAGATGGAGCTCATAAGAAATAAAGAAAGACTTAAGTTCTTCAAGGTGAGTCCAGCGTGTGGCGCTCAACATGGCACTTGTACTGTGTGCAGGTTGTACCATGAGATGTCATGGCTTCTTGTTTGCTGGTTTTCCACAGTGGTGTTCGAAAGCGTTTAAGAATGTGACCGTGGTTCCTCCAGACTTTGGCGCAGTACATCAGGTTAATCTGGAGTATCTGTCTCGTGTGGTGCAGGAGAGTGAGGGTCTTATTTACCCTGACAGTGTAGTAGGGACAGACTCCCACACTACCATGATCAATGGCCTTGGTGTACTTGGCTGGGGTGAGTGGATTCTGATTGGAACAGAGCTTCGATCACAGCTTTTCTCATTACAAATCTTGCACAAATAGAGCTGTAGGTATTAACTATGTAACCTTCTCTTGTTATATCCCCATTGACTCGCATCTTAATCTTCTTTCTGTCTTGCCCATTCCCGCTGTCTGTCTCTCCTATCTGCCTGTGTATTTTCACTCACTCACTCACTTGATTGCTCACTCACCTCCCTTTTTCTTCGCCACTTTTATTTTGGTTCTCTCTCTCTCTCTCTCTCTCTCTCTCTCTCTCTCTCTCTCTCTCTCTCCTTTTACCATTGTCATATCTGCTCCTCTTTCTTCCTTTTTCTCCTCTCTCTCTCTTCGTTCCTTTCTCTCCCTCTTTCCCCCTCTCCCTTTCCTTTTTTGATTGTCATTTCTGCTCCTCTCTTCCTTCCTTACACTCTCGCTCTTTCTTTCTCTCTCACTCTCACACTTGCTCTCTCTCTCTCTCTCTCTCTCTCTCTCTCTCTCTCACTTATGCTCTTTCTCTCTCTCACTTTTGCTCTCTTTCTCACTTTTGCTCTCTCTCCCTTTTTGTTTTGCACTCTCTCTTTCTCTTTTGCTCTCGCTCCCCCCTCGCTCTCTTTCTCTCTCTCTCCATCTCTTTCTCCCTCCCTCTCTCTCTCTCGTGATCCCCCCCCCCTCATTTCCCCTTTCTACTGTCATTTCTGTTCCTCTCTCTATCTGTCTGCCTCTCAGGAGTAGGAGGTATAGAGTCAGAGGCAGTAATGCTGGGTCAGCCGGTTTCTTTCACGCTTCCTCATGTTGTTGGATGTAAGCTAGTGGGATCCGTCAACACTCTGGCTACATCTATAGACATAGTCCTCGGAATCACTAAGGTAAACCTACAGTATTTTCCTATGTGTGTCTGTAGTATATTTTGCTCCACTAAGTGTAGCTGCTATGTATAAATACACAGACTGGATAAAAAGACATTAGTACCGGTGTATGTGGTGTAAACCAGTGTTTTTGTGTGTGTGCAGCACTTGCGCCAGGCTGGTATCAGTGGGAAGTTTGTTGAGTTCTTTGGCCCAGGTATGTCTCAGCTCTCCGCTGCAGACCGAACCACCATTGCTAACATGTGTCCCGAATACAGCGCCACTGTCAGCTTTTTTCCTGTAGACGACATCACACTCAAGCACTTTAAACAGACCAGTAAGCACACAGCGTTCTCCCGTTCCGTTTCTTACTCACATACGCTCCCTGATTGTCCTTATATCTGATCTATATATTTTTAATTTGTTTTTGTAAGACTTCACAGAGGAGAAACTTGAAATCTTGGAGACTTATCTTAAATCCGTAAAGCTGTTTCGGAGCCTCACTGAACCATCAGAGGATCCGCATTATACTGAGGTAATCTTGCTTAGTATTCAGATCCGTATAGAGACCGGAGGCAGACAGAGAGACACGTACAGGATATCTGCTTTTTATTGCAGAGGCTTTGTTTAGGTTTGTTTTTGCTAATAATTTTATGATGTACACATTCTCTCCTGTGCAGGTCATAGAAATAAACCTGAATTCCATCATCCCCAATGTGAGTGGACCCAAACGGCCACAGGACCGAGTACCTGTCACTTGCATGAAGGAGGATTTCCTTAACTGCCTCAATGAAAAGGCAAGTCAGTGTGCACCGGGATTACTCAGTAAGCCTGTGGAGATATAGGTTTATAGATGATAACCATGTGAACATGACGATCCAGATCATTGCAGTAACTCGTTCTGATGTTTGTTTTAATCAGGTCGGTTTTAAAGGGTTCCACGTACCGAAGGAAAAGCAAAGCACCACGGTGGACTTTCTGCACGACGGCAACAAATACGCGCTCTCACACGGATCAGTCGTCATCGCTGCCATCATCAGCTGCACCAACAACTGCAACCCTTCTGTCATGCTCACCGCAGGTGAGAGTTTACCTGCATCCATATGGTACAGAGTTACACCGTCGTGCATCAGGTACAGGTAGAGAAGGAGAGCTGGGCAGGTAACAGCCTTGTAAATGACACCAGTCAAATCCTGCTTACCGATCTGTAGCCGAACACAAAGTGAGGGGAAAAACTTATTTTATGATCAGTTCAGTACGAATTTGAAATAAGATGAGTTATCGAGTCAAAGAGAGGAAGCAAACCGGAAGAACGTGTTTATTATGCAATATAAAAATACTCCCAAAGCTTTATAAAGACTTTGTTATACACTATGTAGAGAGCACAGGTAACGAATCAGAAGAGATTCTTAAAAATTGCTAAATACGATTCCTGTGTAAAAACGAGCCACAGACGGCGTCTACGTTACATTACGGTACACGAATAAACAAATCTCTAATGATAAAGTTCATGGTAATGCGATCGTATTGGGTCTCTGCTTTCAAAAGACATTCATTTCACCTTCTATTGGTTAGACAAATAAATTCATGTTGGATATTTTGAATTAGGTGTTTTATTCAGTATGTAGAAAGTTTGGGGGATTTGGAGGAATGCTCTAAAAATCGGGAGTGTTTGTGGTTTAATATAAAGAGTCACTCCTAAAGTAATGTGTGGTGCTGGCAGGCCTCTTGGCAAAGAAAGCGGTGGAGGCAGGACTTACTGTGAAGCCTTACATCAGGACTAGCCTCGCTCCAGGGAGTGGCATGGTTACACACTACCTCAGTGCCAGCAGAGTGCTGCCTTACCTCAGCCAGCTTGGGTAAACACAAACACACACACACACACACAGGTTGTTGCTTGTCATACATACATACATACATACATACAGTACATACATACATACATACATACATGCATGCATGCATACTATATCCGTACACTCACTATTCACTTTATTAACATCTTCACATTCATGCAGTTATTAAATCAATCAATCACAGCAGCAGAGTTTATACAGTCATACAGATGCAGATCAAGAGCTTCCGTTCACATCAAGCAACAGAATGAAGAAAAAGTCTGAGAAATCTGTGACTTTAATCGTGGCATGTTGTTATCAGAACAAATATATTTATTCTATTTTATTCTATAAATAGTGCTTTTTTTTTTTTTGAAGTGAGCGACAGTTACAGAAGCAATAAAGTGGACAGTGAGTGTATATTAGATGAGGAACACAGTGCCTTTAACTGTGTGTGTGTGTATGTATATATATGTGTGTATATATATATATATATATATATATATCTCACATGCCATGTGGAACCTTCTGGAGAGCTTCAACACAGAAGGATCTTTCCTTATTAATGGAACTGTTAACAGGGGGCAACTTTTAATGTCTGAGCACATTTATAATAGTTTTTGGGATTTGATAATCTTGCGACAGATCAGAAATTGTTGCTGGATGCTCTCTCAGGATATTTAACATTTACATTTATGGCATTTTGATAGACTTAAATATTTTTGTAATACATTTTTAATAAAGATAAATGTACAAGATTATTTTTCATGCTCCAGGTTTGAGGTGATTGGCTATGGATGTGCCACCTGTGTAGGAAACACGGCTCCTTTACCTGAACCTGTAGTAGATGCCATCAAACAGGTATGATGTCGTTAATATCTGCTTGTATTTCACCATGAAGCATGTCGACACGCTACACAATGACTTGACGCAGTGTGTGTCTGTGCTCGTTAGGGAGATTTGATCGCTTGTGGAGTGTTGTCCGGTAACAGGCATTTCGAGGGGCGTCTCTGCGACTGTGTGCGTGCCAACTACCTAGCCTCACCCCCTCTAGTGGTGGCATACGCCATTGCGGGCACAATTGGGATCGATTTCGAGAAAGAGCCACTCGGTAAGCCCTAGCACGTGATCGTATTTACTGCTGAAGTGGACTGAGAAATGTGAGTGTCTTGATGTGCTGTAATTGTGTGTGTGTGTGTGTGTGTGTGTGTGTGTGTGTGTGTGTGTAGGTGTGAACAGTAAAGGAAAGGAGGTGTTCCTGAAGGACGTGTGGCCATCTAAAGAAGAAGTGCAGAATGTAGAGGAGCACATGGTCATCGCCTCCATATTCACAGAGCTCAGGAGCAGGATGCAGGTGATTAACGGAGCTGTTGTGCGTTTGTGCTTTTTTTTTTTTTTCTTTTTTTTTTCTTTCGTCTTTGAGAATCGTCAGCTGCTGAGAAAGGAAGAGCCATGTAAGATACATGACACTCGAGTTCTGCACTCCAACATTAACACACCATGACTTTATGGAGCTCTGTGCTTTGTGCACAGGGACATTGTCATGCTGGAACAGTGTTTGAGTCCAAGTTCCAGTGAAGAGAAATACTGTTTGAGAACATACATTGGTGCATTAGTGAAAGTACTTTTAATTTAATTTAATACAAGAGTTTTCATTTCAAATTATATTACTGGCAACAACCTGCATGAACAGTCGAATGTTTCGTCTCTGTTTTACATTCATTTACATTAATGATGGTGTGCACCACGAGGCAGTTTGAGTGCTGGTTCGGAGCCAGAGCCTAATTTAGAACCAGTTCTTTCTTTTTCGACAGCTAAAGCACCGGCTCTGAACCAGGAAAAGGTTCTTAAGTAGCACCAAAACGTTGCTGGTCTAGACTTAAGAATCGCTTGCGTCAGGGCCTGT
This sequence comes from Tachysurus fulvidraco, assembly GCF_022655615.1. Lineage (NCBI taxonomy): Eukaryota > Metazoa > Chordata > Actinopteri > Siluriformes > Bagridae > Tachysurus > Tachysurus fulvidraco. The sequence continues at coordinate 6,882,797 of NC_062527.1, forward strand.
GGGCGGGGCTGGGGCGGGGCTACTGTTAGCGCATTTGATAATGTACCTTAAGTATACTAATGTTCAATACACTTTTACTTTACCGCGATATGAAACATTATCAGCACACATGATAGTAGGTAGCTACATGCTAAGGCTAACTTTTTTCTGTGTTAATGATAAAATAACGTTATGTACTCTATCGATTACAACCTCCGTTTATACAGATTACACGGAGCTGCACGTACACTTAGGTTTCGCCACATTTGGATGCCAATGTAGGTTCACAAAGCTATGAGCATTAACAGTAAAGCAACATCCGCCATTGTTGATGTGTTTGTGTTTGCCGCTGCTGCGCTAACGTTGCTGGGAAACGTAACGCGTATACAATGACGTCAGACTCGGCTCTGTGACGTCTCTCTAACCGGTGGAAAGGCAAACCGGTTCTTAGAAGGTTCGCCAGTGGAACCAACTTTGAACCAGCACCCGGTTCTTTTTGGTGGAAAAAGGGGTATGAGTGTTCTCTGATCACAGGCTTCAACAAGAGAGATCAGACACGATATGATCGATATCAGACATTTCAACAGAGAACTAGAAATAGTGCAGAATATAAAACATTTAAGCTATTGAACGAATTACTTTTATTTGTTTTAAGAAAACCTGTTTATTGGTCTCGGCGGAGTCTGACGCATTTTGTGTCATCTGATTTTTACATTTTCAGAAAGGAAGCACGTTTTGGAACAGCTTAGACGCTCCAGACTCTGTATTCTTCCCCTGGGACTCCAAGTCCACTTACATTCGCTGCCCTCCGTTTTTCAACAAGCTTGTGAGTCACTTTTTATTTCAGCACGTTTCGGATGCGTTTCTCAGAGGAGAGCCGAGCACCTGAGCTTTTCTTTTGTTCTGCTCTCTTTTCCCCGTCAGTCTAAAGACATTTGTCCTCCTGGCTCTATTGATAATGCACACGTTCTGCTGTTTCTGGGGGACAAAGTCACCACTGACCACATCTCTCCAGCCGGCAGCATCGCACGCGTCAGCGCAGCCGCCAAGTACCTACAGAGCAAACGGTAACCAGAGACACCAAATACTTTACATGCAGCCCGTTGTGAAGTGTGTGAATATTCTGTTCAGAGGATTGACAGATTATTAATTCTGTGTTCTAGCTAATGTATCACAGTATGATGATATTTGGTTTCTTTGGTCTTCCAGCTTGACACCTCGCGAATTCAACTCTTATGGCGCTCGGAGAGGCAACGATGCCGTGATGACTAGAGGAACTTTTGCCAGCATTAAACTCCTGAACCTTCTCGTCGGCAAACCCGGTCCCAAAACCGTGCACGTCCCATCAGGACAGACGGTGAGAATCAAGCAGGTTTCCACACGATACTCGCATCCAGTCCAATACAAAGCCTTTGAAAGGACACGGTTCTTATTTTCTCATGCACACTGTTTACTTTAGCACAACTCTGTGACACTCTGTTCTGTTTCCTTCACCAATTTTTTCTTTCTTACGTAAAGGAAATGTTGCCATGATGACTTAAAAAAATAAGAATAAAAAAATGTTTGCGTGTATGAGATTCTGTTTTAGCAAGGTTTTGTTTTGTTTTTTGCTTATGGAAGAAAAGCTGTCATGTCAAACTTTATTTTCCAGAAAAAAAGAAAAAATGTTATGAAGCTGACGATTTTTGCAGGGGCACAGGATCGTTTTCATTAAATTAAATTGCAAAATAAAAAATACTCTAAAAATGTATCTAGCAAAAAAAGTCAAAATAAATCCCCTGGTTGTTTTCTTTTTCTTTTCTTTTTTTTCTTTTTTTTTTGCCCTTCAGTTTTTGTAGTCCAGGCTCTGCATAAACATCTGCACTTTTTTCTAGAGCTGCAAAACCCATTCTTATATTTGAAGAAGTAAACATTTCACTGAAGTGATGGAGTTTGTGTGTTTGATCTGTGTTAGATGGACGTGTTCGAGGCGGCGGAGCGTTATCAAAGAGACGGCGTTCCTCTCATCATCCTGGCAGGAAAAGATTACGGCTCAGGCAGCTCACGAGACTGGGCAGCCAAAGGACCTTACCTACTGGTACATCACTCTTATTCTCTCTCTCACTCACTCACACACTCACTCACTCCACTCACTCACTCCAATCACTCAATCCACTCACTCACACACACTCTCACACTCACACACACACACACACACACACACACACACACACACACTTTAGACAGTACAGCTGATATGTCACTATTGTGTAGTTACATGTCCCCTGACTTGTTACAGGGAGTGCGGGCAGTGATCGCTGAGAGTTTTGAAAAGATGCATAAGAACCACCTGGTGGGAATGGGCATCGCTCCTCTGCAGTTCCTCCCTGGCCAGACTGCTGAATCCCTGGGGCTCTGTGGGAAAGAAAGGTTCTCCATCTCCATCCCAGAGCAGATCAACCCTCAGCAAGAGCTAACCGTGCTGGTAGGGAATCCGAGTCTTCTGACAGATCTGCTTTAGAGCGGTTTATTACTTCAGCACAAGCAGAAATACACGCCATTTTCTATACAATTACACACACATACTCACGTTTTACAGGTATAGCCTGTATGTTGTGTGAGGTGATTAAGGGACATGTTGGCTTTCACTGAGGTCTTGTGAAATCTGTTTGTGTTTCAGACCAGCACTGGAAAGAGCTTCAGCGTGGTGGCGCTGTTAGAGAACGAGATGGACGTGACGTTTTACAGACACGGAGGCATTCTGAAATTTGAGGCCCGCAGTATGCTGAAGTAACGTCTCGGTCTTTCTCTTTGTCCTGCCTGCTCTCAGATAATTCACACGATCCGCCTCAGGGGCACTGAGTGAGACTGTTTGAGCTAAGCCTGCTGATGTCCAGCCAGGTCGGGCCACAGATCGACCGGACGTGAAGGGCTGTTGTACGCCCGGCGACGGCTCCGGGGCGAAAGCCTGTGACTTTTATTTTCGGGCCTTGAACTTTGTTGTGCCTGTTTTCTGCTGTCACTCTTCCTAATAATGTCTACCAGAAGACTTTTTTTTTCTTGCTCTTAACAATGTCTCTGCTGTTTCGTTCTTTAAATTCGCCGTCCCACAGAAATGCGAAAGAAATTCCGACTCTGCACAAAGTTGTGGCGTCCTAAAAACTCTGGGTCGACTCTGGATTTCTCCACCAGGCCACGGTGCATGTTCGCGGTGCCTGTTCAGCACATCGGTGGACACGTCGTTCGCAAAAGATTAGAGGAACCGGTGCTACGCTCTTACGATGTCCACACACACCCACATACGGCGGTGCATCTCCGTCTGATACTTACAGGCTTTACGTACTGCTTTAGCGCTTAGAGGCCATGACGGATTCCTTTCTGTTGCTGTTTGTTTTGTTTGTTTTTTGATGTTTTTTCAGATGTTTGTAAGTGTACAAAGTCAAACTCAATGCCTAACCTCATTAACCCAGTTTTTAAAAAGTCCTCAACTTTGTGAGGATTAAAAAAATCACGTATTACTTTATTTATTTTTCATCCGATCCAGCGTGAAATCATTTGTTTGTCGCTTTGTGTCTGTTTCTTAATGGACGGAGCCTGTTTCTTCAGGGCCTGATTTAGTAACTGAAATAAATATAGTATCAGTATCATCATTATTATTATTATTCCGTCTGTGGTGTATTACAGGAGCCGGCACTTATCAGATCGAATCGACTTATGGATGTTTTTTAAAGTGTCCTAAGAGAGATGGGAATTGATGTAAATCAGTCACAGTTTAAAAAAAAAAAAAGAATGCCACAAACCCACACTACAGGCAAATAAACCAAACAGGTAAAGAAAATCCACTTAGTTGTAAAGATTTGATGTTTTAATCTGTCTGAAATAAAACAGCTCGACATCTTTGGCTTACTGTGCCGCAATCCATCCGACTTGGAATTACGAGTGTGATTATTTTTATTTTATTTTATTTTTTTCAATTTATATTTCCAGACTTTACCCACCCAAATACCCCCCCCCACCCAAACTTGAACTGATTGGTATGTTTAGATTGTAAACCAAATACTTGATTTGTTAACGATTTATTCATTAGAGGCAAACAAAACACTTGACCTTCATTATACGTCTTTTTTTTTTATTATTTTAATTTAATTTATTGTTCAGAAAAATCTTAATTAGCTTTAATTAGATGCTAGGGGTACAAGTAGACAGCCATGTATTTTTTTTTTTTAAAGCACTATTTTCTCACCAAAACCATTTAAAATCCTTTCCCGGTATCGCAAAACTTTTATTATGCCAAAACAGAATGAACATAACAATGGTATAACGTCTGCCTTGAAAAGGTCATCTTTTCTAGATTCCATGTTTGTTTTTTATTTTGTGCATCTTAAACATTAGTACATCAGACAAAAGTAAGCGTGTAGAGTAGTTCAGGATGTAGCTCTTCCGACTGTTTTGCACCATTTGTAAAAAAATGACGGATGCAACAGGAGAGATGACTTGAGGAAGGTGGAGAAAATAACTTCTGTTGAGTTTTGCTGTTGTAACTCATTTTTAATAAACTTTATCAAGAATGACAGTGTTGCTTTTTTGCAAATAGGGAAAAATAAGTTAAGAAATAACTTTCTATATATCACTACATGTACACTGCTACTACTGTATATACAGCACACACACCGCTCAAGAAAATAAAGGGAACACTTAAGCAACACATCCTAGATCTGAATGAATGAAAGTCTTATTAAATACTTTGTTCTTTAGATAGTTGAATGTGCTGACTTCAAAATCACAAAAATTATCAATGAAAATCAAATTTATTAACCCATGGAGATCTGGATTTGGAGTCACACTCAAAATTGAAGTGGAAAAACACACTACAGGATGATCCAACTTTGATGTAATGTCCCTAAAACAAGTCAAAATGAGGCTCAGTAGTGTGTGCGGCCTCCACGTGCCTGTTTGACCTCCCTACAATGCCTGGGCATGATCCTGATGAGGTGGTGGATGGTCTCCTGAGGGATCTCCTCCCAGACCTGGACTAAAGCATCCGCCAACTCCTGGACAGTCTGTGGTGTTGGTGGATGGAGCAAGACATGATGTCCCAGATGTGCTCAACTGGTTTCAGGTCTGGGGAACGGGCGGGCCAGTCCATAGCATCAACGCCTTCGTCTTGCAGGAACTGATGACACACTCCAGCCACATGAAGTCTAGCATTAGGAGGCCAACCGCACCAGAATATGGTCTCACAAGGGGTCTGAGGATCCCATCTCAGTACCTAATGGCAGTCAGGCTACCTCTGGCGAGCACATGGAGGGCTGTGCGGCCCTCCAAAGAAATGCCACCCCACACCATTACTGACCCACTGCCAAATCGGTCATGCTGGAGGATGTTGCAGGCAGCAGAACGTTCTCCATGGCGTCTCCAGACTCTGTCACGTCTATCACATGTGCTCAGTGTGAACCTGCTTTTATCTGTGAAGAGCAAAGGGCGCCAGTGGCCCCTGGTGTTCTCTGGCAAATACCAAACGTCCTGCCCGGTGTTGGGCTTTAAGCACAACCCCCACCTTTTGCACAACAGCATGTGAAATTGATTGTTGAAATTGAATCAGTGTTGCTTCCTAAGTGGGCAGTTTGATTTCACAGAAGTGTGATTGACTTGGAGTTACATTGTGTTGTTTGTGTTTCCTTTATTTTTTTGAACAGTGTATATAAAAAGGTTGATTCTGTGAGAATGAATGACAAATAAAGCACTCAAAATCTCCAGAAGGATGACCTTTACATTCAGATTTCATCTGTTTTGATTGTACAAATAAGTGTATGTTATGGAAAATAATTGATGAGCCGATGCATGTTAAACAAAAATGCTTGTTGTGCTAAAGAAGAAAAGATAACCGAGGGAGGAAAAAATGCACAATGGCGGTAGAATTTCACTCACCAAGTTTCTGAACTTAATGGTAGGCTTTGTTTATTTTTTCCTAATTGCTGTAATGCTCATATTAATTTATCTATTTCAGCAATCCGGCTATGCACCTTGTACATTATTACATCATGAGAATAACTTTGATCCGAATACCCTGTTCGCCAACAAGCTAGCTATCTGAGTAATGTGTTATGGTGTCAAAATAAAACTAATAAAACTCTAATATACCCCCTTCATTTAGAAAAAACATTTTTGATGTATTTTTACCCCAAACTTGATAAAAACATTTGGATGTATTGTTTCTTCAATATTAATATCTTATTAGAGCTGTATAAAACAGCAGGTTATACTGCATCTCAGCCTGAGTGCTTTGTGCCCAGGCCACATCATGTTTGGGCTGCACTCTTGCTCCTTTTATTCATTCTTTCATTCATTTTCTACCACTTATCCGAACTACCTCGGGTCACGGGGAAATTATGCCTATCTCAGGCATCATCGGGCATCAAGGCAGGATACACCCTGGATGGAGTGCCAACCCATCGCAGGGCACACACACATGCAATCACATACTACGGACAATTTTCCAAAGATGTCAATCAACCATGCATGCATGTCTTTGGACCGGGGGAGGAAACCGGAGTACCCGGAGGAAACCCCCGAGGCACGGGGAGAACATGCAAACTCCACACACGGAGGCGGGAATCGAACCCCCAACCCTGGAGGTGTGAGGCGAACGTGCTAACCACTAAGCCACCATGTCCCCCTTCTCCTTTTATTGTATTTCTTAAATAATGACAGAAAGTTCTAATTGCACACAATATGTACAATGTAAAGTAATTGTGTATTCGAATTAAAGTTTGTGAATACTTGGGTGTTCAGTTGTTCCATTAGTGCAGGTAGAAGGAATGTTTGATGCTTTTGGTCACATTTGGAGTCAACATTTGATGTTTGTAATAAAATAAGAAACTTTTAAATAATTTACTTTAGTCCTCCGGCCGCTGGATGGCGCTGTTAGCGCGCGGGCGGCCGTAAAGTGATCTGTACCTTCCCCGCCGGTCAGGCAGCATCTCCGGCTAGAACAACACAGCATTGTGTCAGGTAACTCATTAATGTTTGTTATAGTTAAATACATGCAATACAAAATTAAAATATATGCTATGCTTATAGCGGTTTACCGTGAAGTATGTATTTATGTGAGTGTGTGTGTATGTAATGAGGTATTTTTTGTACATTGCGACAGAAGCAAAAGTTGCTGCTTCATGCTCGCTGTTAGCTTCCGCTCCACTGGGGCGCTTCTGTCGAACTAATGTACACCGTTGAGTGTAGCTACACTTTGAGAACTCTAAAGTGATTGCGATGTGCGTTAGAAATAAGCCGAGTTTATACCACACCGGATTTTTGTCCACAATGTTAGCTAGCTAAGTTGTTTATGAATGCTAACTCCTTAGCTAGCGCCTTACTTTCTGTTTCTGTTTCTTCCGGTTTCCTCAGCAACGTCACTCTGATTCCCGCAAACAGCAGCTCCTCATTTCTCTTCTGTATTTTTGCAGGATTTCTAATAAACAGTCGCGATGGTGAGTTATTCCAAGTCCCAGGCTTCAAGGATAAAGTGTCATTTATTTCTTGATTGCATGCCAAAAGTTTGTGAGTGAGTGTGTGTGAGTGAGTGTGTGTGAGTGAGTGCGTGTGAGTGAGTGTGTGTGAGTGAGTGTGTGTGAGTGAGTGTGTGTGTGAGTGAGTGTGTGTGTGAGTGAGTGAGTGTGTGAGTGAGTGAGTGTGTGAGTGAGTGAGTGTGTGTGTGAGTGAGTGTGTGTGTGAGTGAGTGTGTGTGTGAGTGAGTGTGTGTGTGAGTGAGTGTGTGTGTGAGTGAGTGAGTGTGTGTGTGAGTGAGTGTGTGTGTGAGTGAGTGTGTGTGTGAGTGAGTGTGTGTGTGAGTGAGTGTGTGTGTGAGTGAGTGTGTGTGTGAGTGAGAGTGTGTGTGAGAGTGTGTGTGAGTGAGTGTGTGTGAGTGAGTGAGTGTGAGTGTGTGAGTGTGTGTGTGAGTGTGTGTGTGAGTGTGTGTGTGTGTTTGTGAGAAATCTGATCATTTGTGTTTGTATGTAGTCTCGGAGATATGATTCAAGAACCACCATCTTTTCCCCTGAAGGTCAGTATCATTAGTGTTTATTAAATCACTAGGATCAGAATATATTGTCACTCATAAGCACAGCTAATGATTTAAAAAGCCCAGTTAAAAGTTCTGATAGAAATCCATTCTTTATAGAGATAGATATACCGAGCTATCTTTCACTGACTCATTTCCTCTGTCTCTAACAGGACGTCTCTATCAGGTGGAATACGCCATGGAGGCTATCGGCCATGCCGGAAGCTGTTTAGGGATTTTAGCCAATGATGGCGTGTTGCTGGCAGCAGAGAGAAGGAACATCCACAAGCTACTGGATGAGGTGTTTTTTTCAGAGAAGATCTACAAACTTAACGAGTAAGTGGTCAAATATTGGTCTGTAATAAACCTCCAGGCTAAAAAAAAAATTTCTCACATGGGCCTTTTTTCCCTTTCCGTTCCTAGGTTTATTTGTAATAAGTTGGTCATCGTGTCAGCTTGTGTAATGTTAACTAGGACAAACACATGCTGATGGATTGTATTGCGAATTAATAAATTCGAAACATTCTCCTTTGACTGTGGAAGAAAGAGAGACTGTGTGATTATGGAGGGAGGGTTCGGGGCTTACAGGAAATAATAGTCTGATATTATAATGAAGAGTGAAAAACATTTATGCCGAACAGTCCAGATTCAAATGTTGATTAATCTTTTGTATAATCTGGGTGAATAAGGCCGAAGACTCAAGTGTACTCTGATGTTTTTTTGCTAATCTTCTAGTAGTTTAATATAATCAAAGATAAACATCACTGGATGTAGTTATAAAGCCTAATTTGTATGTACATTTTTTTCACCCTACATTTTTATTTTAAATGTTATTTTATTGTTACAGAGACATGGCATGCAGCGTTGCAGGAATCACATCTGATGCCAATGTCCTCACGAACGAACTTAGGCTAATCGCACAGAGGTAAGAGAATTCATTCTATTTTAGACCGCTTACATTTTAGTAATAGAGCATTATGTATTTCACCGTACAAGACTGTGTGTGTGTGTGTGTGTGTGTGTGTGTGTGTGTGTGTGTGTGTGTGTGTATATACACGGGTGTACAGGTATCTCCTCCAGTACCAGGAGCCTATCCCTTGTGAACAGCTGGTTACAGCCCTGTGTGACATCAAACAAGCCTACACACAGTTTGGAGGTATCACCTTCATCTTTGGCAGAAAGTTTACTATTTTCAATTTTGGAAATATCTCTTGAATATATCTCTTCTGCTGCTGTGTTTGTGTGCACAGGGAAAAGACCGTTTGGTGTGTCTTTGCTGTATATGGGCTGGGATAAACACTACGGCTTCCAGCTTTACCAGAGCGACCCCAGTGGAAACTACGGAGGCTGGAAGGCTACCTGCATCGGCAACAACAGCGCAGTAAGTGTTTGTCTGCACACTGTGTAGTGTTGTGGTGTAGTAGATGTGCAGGCATGGGAAAGATACAACAGGAATCTCTCCAGATTTCTAAATAACACTAGGGTGTAAAGTCTGTGTTTTGTAATCACATGAGAACGGAGGTGGGGAGAGAACACAATGACAGATCTCCAGAAAAGTGTTTTTAGAATACTTTAAAATAAATATTAAATAAGATCTGACGATATTGTTTTAGTCACTTAGGAGACCAGTAACACAAGCGAACATCACAAACTGCTAAGTAATAAAATTCCTCCGTTGGACACTTAACATCATTAATGTATCATAGCAAAAAGAAAAAAATTGTTTTAATCTGATGCAGTGAGATTTTTTTCCCCAGTTAGCAATGTTACCTGCCACTAGCCAGCTCCATCACACTCCATTAGCCAAAACCTGGACTCGCTGCAAAACACTTAGGAGTCACGAGTAAGATGCATTTGAGTGAAACACAGAAAATGTGTCTCTCTTTCTTTTGTGTAAATTTAAAGACGCACAATCATAAGCATGAGTAGGAGACTCACATTTTGCTTAAATGTTCGCCCCAAAACATTTCTGAATGAACGTGTTTGTATCCAGCTTAATAAGTGAGGCTCAGTGTTATCTAAATGATCTAGTCTGACACGCTGCAGCCTTCACCAGAGTGATTTATACTATAAGATCAAGTATAACTGAGTTTGTTATAATTCTCTGTAATGTATTCACTGAACTGTTCTGCGCTACAGAGCAATACAATAATGTTGACTTATCAAACACTTCACAGTTGAAGCACAGGCTGTAATACATGAAAATCTTAAAACTGTTGAAAACACATGTTCTAGGAACCAAAAGTGGCATCAAAAATGAATTCTCAACTATTCCTGAGCTGTAACTGGTTAGTAAAGTAATTTCATGTAGCCCACATTTTTATTTATGACTTGCCCTCGAATTCCCAAATCAGCTTTAGATGAAATTATATTAGATTTAGTTTTGCAGCATAAACTATATAACGTTCCATGGATAATGAACCAAGATCTTTTCACAATAGAAATCTTTCTTAGCTAACCAACCAGTTTATAAAAAAAATAAACAATGTGTAAGACATTATGGCTATTAATAATAACTACAGATACAATGATAAATATAAGCACCTCAACCATCACATCCTATATTTGCTTGTTCTAGATTTATTCCCTCTTTTGTTATAATAAGCTCCGCACTTTCAACTAGATTTTGTGTGGATTAGTGATCATTCAGCTTTAGTAATAGCTTTAGTGAAATTAGATCAGACATTGGTGTTGTAAGCGTGAGGAGGTCTGGGGCTCAGTGGGGTTGAGTCAGAGTCAGGGGTTCCGTGCAGGACACTCAAGTTCTTCACTACAACCTTCACCTTACACCGTGTCTTCATGGAGTTCTGTGTTTTGTGCACGGGGGCTTTGTCATGCAGAAACAGGGTTCAAACAAAATTATTATGCATACTGTATATGAGTGTGTCCACTAACTCTGTGTATATGAATGCAAATACAGCTGCTGGGACTGATGTGTTCTGTGTGTTTCATTTTAATAGATATAGTTTTGTTAAAATATTGATGTTCTCAGCAAACCAATTGATTCCTTTATGTAAGTTTATGTGCTTTCGAATAGAACAAAATAGTTCATGGGGAATTGTTGGCCAGTAGGGGGCACGGCAGTATCAGCAATGCCAGGCAGTGTGTTCAAGAACATTTTGTCCTAACAGTGAAAGCTTAACACATCACTGAATCTGAAGGCAGATTCAGTTTGTTTTTGTCATGTTTATTTACCAGATTAATAGATCTTTATATTAAACAGATTTATGTTACACTGTGTTTTAATAAACCAATACAAACGTGTGTGTTGTAGGCTGCTGTGTCAATGCTGAAGCAGGACTATAAAGAGGGTGAGATGACGCTCTCTGCAGCTCTCGCTCTCGCTGTTAAAGTGCTCAACAAGACCATGGACGTCAGCAAGCTCTCTGCAGAGAAAGGTGTGTGTGTGTGTGTGTGTGTGTGTGTGTGTGTGTGAGCATTTGCGTGCAAAGGAACAGAATGGAAAATTCACAGATACCTTAGACTAGTTAATTGAGATGCCTGAGAATTCATTATGCATGGCTGTGGCTGTAGAGCTTTCTGAACCCACACGTCCAGCTCTGTAGGTTCTGCAGTGGTGTAACAGTGTCCTGAGTTTTCTAATGAATCTATAATATATGTCTAAACTCAGTAGTTTGTTATTAGCTATCACGAGCCTGCACCGTCTCTCCTGTTAATTGCGTGACTCCCTGTTTTATGTTGGTCTAGTCGAGATCGCCACGTTGACTCGAGAGAACGGTAAGACCAGAATCAAGGTTCTCAAACAGAAAGAGGTGGAAGAGTTGATCAAGAAGCACGAAGCAGAGGAGGCCAAAGCAGAGAAAGACAAGAAAGAGAAGGAACAGAAAGAGAAAGACAAATGAGAAACCTGCACTTCCTAATTTTTAATGTCCACAAAAAGGGTTTAATTCATAGTACACATCACTGTCACTTGTCTGTATGTCTTTTTCTTTTCTTTTTCAATAATAAACACAACACAGTGATTGGTGTCTGGATGGGTCATATTGCTGTGCTGACTCTTAAAAAGAAATGTTGTTATTAAGCATCGTGTATGTTTAATTCATGAGGCTACAATCTGGGATATTTTAATTAATAATATTTTAAGTTAATTGACCAGGAGTCAAGTAATAGAACAGATTCCAGAACAATCTCCAATTTTCTGAATTTCTCTACAGAAAAGAGCCGCTTCCCTAAACTGCCATATTTGGTAAATAACTTTAATTTAAAAGAGAAAATGTTGCATAAAATATATGTAAACAAAATGTTTACAAGTTAATTGTACCTTCGATTGCTCTAAATAGTAAATGATTATTACTATTACTTTTTTTTTTTTAAATCCATCATTTTTCTGCAGCAGGTGTTTTAATGTAACATTTTTTAAAAAATGTTTGGGAAATGTTGGATTGGTTTCCCTAGTTCCTTTTTAGTTACCAATATACTGTACAGTTTCTTTCTGCTGTGGAAGCACTGAAATCAGTAAGGAAAAACTTGATGAATCCCAGTCATGTGTATACATGATGTTCACAAACAAACCTTCTGGTCGGTCATTTTTTAAACACAGTATGTAATGAGCAGCATCTAGCAGAACAGCCCGTCTCGTGTGCGTCAAGAGGAATTAGATCAGTGGAGGTTGAAGGTTTTATTTGGAGTACAGGTTGAGTAACGATTAGTCACTGACTCTTGCTGGGTCTGAGCCTCTCTGGACAACATGCCAATCTCTCAGTAATAGATGTTTCTGAGAACCACATGACCTTCACTAACATAACTAATGTGTTATATAAAGCTAATGAGAATTGAAAGATCAAATGACACTTTGTGTCTCTCTCACACCGTCCAAGCTAGAAACAAAAACGTTTGCACAGTAACCCAGCAACGTGAGTTGAGTGTGATGTAACTGCTGTAAGTGCGATAGACGATGAGTTAATGTTAAACACATGACTCCATTAGAATAGCTGCCTGCTGGGCCTCTTCTTTGGTAACCAGGTCACGTACACATGATAATGATCGCTAGCGCATAAAAGGTTAAGTATTTGAAATGGAAGGCATTCGGCAGAGATGTGCTTGTCCAGCACTCCTAAAATAGCAAGATCAGATGCCCAGGCACTGCTTGCACCATAACACTGTGTGTGAGCTGATTGGATGTCAATGTTGTCTCCTTGCCAAGAGATGAGAGACTGCGTCACACATTACGAGGCAGTGTTGTATTCCCTAGATCTCTATAGCAGCCCTGTGCTTCGATTGTACTCACATTCTTCTTTTCTTTCTGGTGCGAAAGTCAGTCAGCAAAATTAAGGTCAATTGTTTGATAATATGAATAGAAAGACACCAAGAGATCACATTTTACATTTTATTCAGACAAAAAAAAAAAAAGAAAGGGTCTGGGTATACACATGTGGATTGTCTTTTTTTTTTTTTTTAAACCGTAAACAAAATCCTAATCTACAAAGAAATTCAAAACAAAAAAATAAAATCTCCAAAGCTGAAAAGAAACTTATTTTATAACAGCTTATTGCCATGGCTCAAAGTTAATTCCATGTATTAAATGTAATGTATACACACACACACACACGCTGAACCCAAAGAAAGTCCCAGAGATGGAGCCCAAGCACAGCTTGCACTCGGCTTCCAGCAGGTCTGACTGTGTTCGGGTCAGATCGAACGCTCCAGCTATGGGGAATGTATCCAGACTCATCTACAGTTTCTTATTGCTCCTGACAGCATGATGCCATCTCCAAGCCTGATAGTGGTACTCTGATGAAGTGTGGAAGTGTGTGAGCTTTAAGAAAGGGACCATTTTTGGCAACCGTCTCAATTTCACTAAATACAAGAAAACAGTTTAAAAGCATGGGTTTGATTACATCCATACAGCTAAAGTGCATTTGATAGAGAGAGAATATAGCATTGTTTATCTGGACTGATGATCACAAACCACATGGAGCTTAAATCCATCCTAAGTAAGACTGTCAGAATAAAACAGGGTTATGAAATATAAAGAACAAGGGATGATTCGGAAACAGCACGAGTCAGAGAATGCACGTTCTCCTCATTATCCGTTTAAGTGTCTGCTTAATTGCATCTCTAGTGGTAGAATTGAGAGTTGTTTATAAAAACCTGCACTCAAAATTTCAGCACAATCCATAACCCTACCTGACTCTCAGCTAAAATGTGAATTGAACTGCATTAAATCCCAGACTCCATCATTTTGGACCCCTTTTACAGAGTGCCATAGTTCCGATATTAATAAATAATTCATGCCTTGCGTAGCCATTTACCAGATCACTGCAAAGCGCTTTAAGCAATCCTACAGATTAACGCTAGCATATTAAGATTCCCAGGGTGAGCAGGACCCATGATTGCTGTATGAACCGTGCTGATCTGATCTACTGCTGTAATGCTTTGTGATGCAAAATAAGGAATGGTGACCAACAGAAGAGTGAGAATTGTAAAACACTAGGAGTAATAAAAAAAAATAAAAAAATCAATCATTCCTGTGCTGCAGTGTGACCCTAAAGCCACAAAGTCTTTCCCTTATGCGATTCCCCTCTTAACCAATCCTGTCTAAAGCACGCTGCACATAAAAGGAACATCAGGACGCACCGGAGGTCACTTGTAGCACCGACTAATCAGTGGGATCTGTTTTATGTTCCTACACCTCCAGCCCCCACACGATCTCAGAGTTTATTGTTGAGGATGGGGTTAGTAGGCAATGTTGTGGAGGAGGACAGGACGAAAGCGCAAGAAGGAGGAATTCAAGGGGGCCATTTTCAGAGCACGAGACAGTCATTCCTCATCAGAGCTGCTGTTGTCCATCGAGTAGACCATAAAGAAGAGATCGGGCCGGGTCGGCACCAGAGGGTGACCTGGCTTCACCACCTCAAAACCCATGTAGTGGAAGGTCTTGGTGATGGACACTGTAAGAAACACGAACACAATCAGAAAATACAGCTTGATATTGAATTCTGTTTCATATAAACAGTAAGTGCATGTGTGTGTTGGGTTGGGAGGGGGTGTGTGTTCTGGGCCTTACATCGATCCTCTCTGGTTTTATAGAACCACAGGAAAACATAGCTGACTTTCAGACTCTCCTCTGCAAATTCCAGCAAACTGGTAAGACTGGAAGCACACACACAGGGACACGGATGACGCGCTTGCAGTTTTACATAATCCCCATCTTACATAATGCAGAGGCAGCTGCTGCAGCAGAGATAATTTCCCCCCATGCTAACAGTCATTGGCCTTTTTAGCGGCACAGAACACTCCATAAAGGTGATTGTGAACAAAAACACTGCTGGACGTGTGCCTTATTCTCAAATCAGCAGAATCTCATTAGCATGAAGGAGAACAAGCTGCATTAATACAGCTCAAGGTAGTTGAGCTGCAGGCTGTAACCTCAACATTGGCTCAAACTCATTCACCCGGAGATGCTTCAGCAGAGTTTTTTTTTTTTTTTTACCAACACCACTTGAAATGTAATAACTCCTATGCTGAAAGACCAGAATCCTGGTTTAAACGTTATGCATGCTGTGTGAATTATATATTAAAATAAAGTGAAGGCAGTGTGACTTTACTGTGCGTACCCCTCTTTGCTGCCCTCTGGCAGAGTTCCGTTGGGGATCTCCAGGTACAGGCAGTTAGCTGTGAGCACAGTGTCCCAGCAGGAGAAACGCCGCTCACTTAGCTTGTACTGGAAGTGCAGGATCGATGGGGATCCGCTCACCGCACCCGACCGAGTCACTGTCAACCTGTCATCCTGAAAAGAACAGCAAAACTAAACTTACGCATCTGCACCATCTCTCTAGGAACACAGCTGCCTGTAGCAGTGTTTACATATTACAATAGTGCTGGGGGAAAAAAAAATCAACTCATTTTAGAATAACAACTAGTCAGCATCTCCTTTACAATAGGCCCTTTCACAGGAAAAACAGTGCGCGCGTGTGTGTGTGTGTGTCAGTCACAGGTGTAAATGAGCAACCCCCATGCCAGTCACATGTCTGACCTACAACCATGCATTAACACACACACGTGCTGGCCACACACAAGGCATCACAAACCTGAGTGTGTGCATGCATACACGTGTGTGCTGAGAAAATCAGATTAGAAATTATATTAATAAGATCCCCATCCCCCTGCTGAAGTAAGTCGAGCTAGATTAAAGGAGGGAGAGTTACAGCCACTCACAACCAAAAAAAAACAGGATAAAATGACAGAACCTCAGCATCGAGGAGGATGATGAATAAAATTTGGGTTCTCTGACCAAGAGAATGTGGGTGCAACCAGTAAAAATGAGTTGCACCGGATGATCAAAATTATTTTTATTATTAATATTACTACTATTATTTTCAATTACAGAATAATGATATTAAGGCCTAACACCTACATCAAAACCTACATATTCGAAAGGAAACCCCTTTTCAGTGTGTGTGCATGTGTGTGTGTGTGCGCGTGTTTACCTTGTGAAGAGGTACACTGAGAGGGAGATCCCTTCCGGTCCCTCGCCCACTCGGGATCTTCGTTAGTGGGTGAGGGGCATCAGGAGCACCACAGAGGCCCTGGAGCCTGCTGCCTGGAGCAGTGCAGTCTGGAGCTCACTAGAGAAGCGCTAGATTTAAAAAAAAAAAAAAAAGGTTAAGTTTGCCTTAACACTAAAAGACCACAAATGGTGGTCACCTAACCGTCAGACCTATACAGTATGTGGAGGTGAAAGATCCTTCCTGCACAGAGTTAGAAGAACCTGAGTGTCCTGCACTGAGCCCTGACTCAACCCCACTGAACACCTTTGGATGAACTGTAACACCAACTGAACCCCAGACCTCCTCACTCTTACATCAGAGTCTGATCTCACTAATGCTCTTGTAGCTGAATGATCACTAATCCACACAAAATCTAGTGGAATGACTTTCAGGAGTGTGGAGCTCCTTATAACGGGAAATTAGGTACTAGATCAATGTGATGGTCAGGTGTCAATAAAACGAGGTCATTGCGGATTTTCAGTAAAAAAAAATTTCTGGTTTTATCAAGTTGTAGCGAGGCTGTGATGGTGCTACAGATTACAACTGCTATGGTGCAAGTGATAACAGGAACTAAATTGTTTCATGGACATTATATGTAACTAAATGGATAAAAGATATTTTATTAAATAAAAGTCATAACCTAGATGCCTCTTACATTTTGTTTAAGCATGGTCTCAACTAATTGCGTCATGTTTATTGTTTCTTTTCTCTTGCATCACATTCCCTTTGCCTTAGCAGATGTCCTTATGCCCTGTAAACACCTGCGCTGTGCTCCGAGTGTGAAATCCCATCCGGGTTGCTGCTATCACACAGCATTAACAATAGGCCTCCTGATAAGAAGCTGAACAACTCTGCAGCATACAAGCATAACTACAGACCAGCAGTAACTGGATATCAGACATTCAATCTCAAAACTGAGGAACAGGAAGAACAGCAGGAAGTCACGCTACAAAAAGAAAGTTTGTTTAAGCACACTACTGATCAGGCTCAGTACAGAGAGGTTTAATCTGATCTTTGCTGCTTGGCTGGAACCCAGATGATGCACTTTCTACCAGACAAACACCTACTGCTCAGGTGCCAAGAGGAACTGAGGGCAGCACGTGATCTGTATACATGCCTTGGAATAGCATGCTGCCTGGTGGCTTGGGTTTCAGCTCCGGCTTCACAGAAATACAAAACAGCTTCCAAATTCTTTACCTTTATAATGCTTATATATACCTATACACTTTATTAAGTCTGCAGTACGATGCCATAAACACCACTCAAGGGCTTGGGTATATGTGGAAAAACAACAAATTAATGATTTGAATAATTTATTATGCAGCCCTTCATTATAAAAGATGCCAACCCCCCGTGTAAACTGTAAAAACACCTTATTGTTCGGTGCTTGTTTTGGAGAAACCAAAGCAGATAAGAAAAAAGGAGGAGCTGCACCTTTGGTACCCTGGCAACTGGACAGGTAGCCACGACGACCAGATGAGCACAGGGAGGAGATGAGACTGAGGAGGTGGAAAACAATCTCATTATGCCACGTAGCATCATCTGATCTTTGCTCCAGTGCTTTAGTGATTTTCAGGACCCACTGGATGCCATTGTGGGGACCATGAAAAAGTGCACACTTGTGCTGGTGAGGCAGTGATGCCATAAGTTTGTGGGAAGAAATATTCAAATATGTCGCTTTGGTAGTCAGGAATATAAAAGAGGTTAGAGCACCTCATTTGCACCGTTTTTCCATGTTGCTTATTATAGAGCTGCGTGTGGCTGTGACTGAAATGCCAGCTTGTTTTGAAAGCCAACACCCTTCACCCTCTGACATTCCGACTCCCGCCTTCCCTAAGCAGTGCTGGCTCAACACTTTACACACACTTCTACCAAATGGTGCGTCTGGTTATAACCTCACACTACTTTACAGTAGGATGATAGGTGATAAACTACAGCAGCAGAGAGGTCAGACAGTTTACATCAGACTTGCTTTTTTAGTGAACGTATTATTATTATTAATCCAAACAGAAAGCAAGCCAACATGGTAGGAAGAGAAGAATCAAATTCTGAGGCAAAGCCATGCAAACTCTCCAGCTGAGAGGACTCGGACTGACAGATCACGATTATAATGTGGTAAGAGTACTCAATGTGCTTTATTGTTTGTGCAATGATAGCACGAGAGTGAGAGTGAGAGTGGAAGTCATTTAGCCAGGAAAGATTCAGCTCCAAAACAGGAAACACAAAAGTCTTCCAGGAAAATAATGCTCAACTGTGTCAGCTGAGTTCCGAACTCTCACTAACAACTTCTCAACATATTCTCGACAAACTGCGAGCGCTTCATCGAGCGCAAAAAACATACCATCCTAACTGTGACCTCACCTAGATGCAGGACAGACCAGATACTTTAAGGTTTTCGTAGAAATTGTTTATAAACCTCAGGCATTGGACCAAATCACACAAGGGGGAGAAGGATAAATATGTGAACCATCCGTGTTAACGTTACAGACAGTTGCCAAACATTTTTGTTTTCCTAAGATGGTCAGCACAGAACGATAACACCTCACATCCTGAGAACAATTACAGTCTGAGTTTGTGATACAAGACTATACACAAGTTCCATGAATATTCATGATGTGTTTATGAATACATCACAACCTTTCTACATCCCAACAGTAAACGGTGTGACTTTTCTACCAGTATTATGTACCTTACACCTAAAAATGTTAACAAGGTATAAAAAAAATAAATAATAAAAAAAAACCTTCCTTGAGTTACATCACTGGAAATTACAGAGCAATGACAGTGTATCAACTATCCAAGCATGAAAACATTCATATTCATGAGGAAAAAAAACCCTCCAACACCTGTTGGAAAAGGAAGCGATCTAGTCAGTCATCGATCGAACTATCTATCCATCCATCTTTCCCTGTTATTTACCAAAAGATAACAAAACTATTATACATTTCCACTTTAATCTCGAAGAAGGGAGACTTTCAGATGCACAAACCACTATCTACTGTGATGTCTCGGTCATTTTGAAGCTGAGAATAGAATCAGCTGATCCTCCTCTCCTCTCCTCTCCTCTCCTCTCCTCTGCAGTCAGCACAGTTCTGTGCTCTTCCTGCTTAAGACTAATCCGAATGCAATCCCTGATATCTCACTGTCTACCGACAAGATTAAAGCGCAGGTCTGGAAGTCAGAGGACTACACTGTAGGGTCTTTAGCAGAGGACAGAGAGCTTTTTATTTTTAATTACTGTTATAATAGTAATCTAATCTTTTTACCCCCACCATCTCAGTGACTGTATGTCAGTAATACCATGTCCTGGAACTGAGAAAAATTCCAACAACAACAACAGGCCGGAATGAATAGCATCCTGCATCCCTATAATAAATCCTTATAATAAACATGCAGCCAGTGGTTTTTTTTAGTTTTTATTTCATACAGTCGTTCAGTAATAAGTATAAATAATACGCTGTTATTAAATGACAAATAAAAAGATTTCATAACCCTTTATAGTATGATTAGGACAAAATGTGCTCCTTCGCTCACCTGTCCTCTGTGTCGCGCATGTTCTCCTGCCAATTAAAGAGAGTCCTGTGTTTTCTCAGACAACCAAAGCAATAACTATTTAACAGAAGCTCCACAGAGTAATTCACCATCCGTAACTCACTCCGACTTCAGGGAAGTGTTTGCTGTAAGGAGGACTTCTTTATTATACAGCTTCGAGAGAGACTTGCGCTTTAAACACCGCCGCACTCTCTCTGACCGCAGAGAAAACGCAGTGTGTGCGCTTTTAAAGGCGGCCCGAGTGCATTATGGGAGAAGAACCGTGCTCCGAGGAAGAAGCTGTGAAGTTGAGTAGTTACCAGTCCTACTGATGTAATACCACAGTGTATCTCTATAGCGACATTAAAACGTGTTTCAATATTTAAAATCTCTTAATCCTTAAAAAATAATATCATAAGTAATAGATTGAGGAGCACTGTATAGTAACAGACGTGCGATTCCTGCTATTTTGGAATCGATTCCGATTCTGATTCCAAGTGGTGAGTCGAATTCAAGAATCGAATAAATACAATTTTCTCGGCTCCGATTCAAATGACGGGAGTCGATTCCAAGAGCCGATTCTGCACAGTAATTTTCTCGATTCTGATTCCAGTTGAATTGAGTCGATTCCAAGAGTCAGACCACAAAAACCATGATCTATAACTCAACTAGTAATAGTTTAGTAATTTGTCCGAAACTAAAATAATGTGGCACATGTTGCAAAATTCAAATGTGGCCAATGTGGCATAAATTTTGCACAATTGTTGGCACCCCAAAGGATATTGCAAACAAATAGAAACAAATTGACATATGTATTCTTCTTGTTGGTGGCAGTGGATGGTGCTGATGGTGCTGATGGTGTAGTTTTCAATCATGTCCCTAGCATATGAACAGGATATGCATGCATCTAAAACCTCTTTGATCCATTATTACACATTCTCTTAACAACTTTTCTATTTCTATTTTAAACGTTGATAAAATTGCAGAGGCAGCTACTTAATTTTTGAATTTACAGTGTTTGAGTGCCTGAAGATGGGTTATAGGGGTAGGTTAGAGATGGAACAGAGCATCTGCCAAGTGAATTAATCGAGTAGTAACAGGACACCATTCTGGTGATCTGATCCTGGCACAGAAGGTTCAAGGTTTGTCCTGACCCTTGAACAGGCTGTGTCATCTAAAAACAACAACAACAACAACAACAGCTCCAGGCCACATCATGTTATCTCCTTTAGCTTGTTTGTAAAGAGTAAGAGCTTTTATTTTGAAATTGGGGTCCCTTTCAGAAAGATAATAATATTTTTCCGACTGGTATTAAATTAAAAATAAGTTTTTCCCTTTTTAAAACCAGGATCTTTAAATGTAAAGAGTGCAACAGAATATGAATTTATTGGTTTAGAAAGAAACCAACAACATTGTGGTCATGGACAATAGAGATTTAAAATGCAGCAGTGGCAGCTGGGGCAAAATCCATCCATCCATCCATCCATCCATCCATCCATCCATCCATCCATCCATTCATCCATCCATTGGTGATGAGGAGAAAACCCACAAAGTACATGTAAATTACAACCCCAGAGGTGTTATAAATGCATGGGAAAATGTGCGGTGTTTGTCTTTCAGAATTTTCCAGCTTATATTACAAATAAATAAATAAATAAATAAATAAATAAATAAATAAATAAATAAATAAATCTCTTTTTCTTATAAACTATAAACATGTTTAGTAGTACAATAGTATTTTGGTGAAAAACATCCAATTTTTTTTTGTGCCACAGCCTTGCTGTGATTTATCCAGTCAAGGCTTTAAGATACTGAAGGGTAGTCAGTAGAAATAAGAAACCATCACATACTAAAGTCTATAATACACATAAACAATACGAGGGATAACTGATTTGCGGTTTATATCAACATCATTAGAAGTCATGTGGGTAGCTTCTGATGTAAGCCTGGACTTTCTTTGGAAGACACTCTTGCTGACTCCATCGGAGTTCAGTTCTAATGCAGTTTTCACTGTAAACTTGCTGTAATTCCACTGCAAACGTCTCAGAGAAACCTGACTCCGTTTGGCAATGTAACACTGTCTGCTAGCATGATACTATACGCCTGCCTCTCTAATCTTTTTTCTCCACTTCTCCAATCAGTTTGTTTTTTTAAAGACCTTTTTTTCACTAACAAACTCCCCCGTCAACCAACATCTAAAGCCATGCTTCACCAAGACACATAAAGTCAACTACAGAGCAGCCAAACATTTCTTGAAGGAAAGTGTTTTCTGTTTTTGCCCTCTTCCACATACATGAGCTTATTTTGTCTGTCTGCCAGATTTACAGTGTAGTGGAAATTTTTACTTAGAGAAGAACACATGAATCTGTCCTTCTAGGCTTCTGTATTTCCCATGGCTGGTAGTTATTGTGACTAAAGATTTCAGTTGTTTCTTCCTAAAACTGCCCTTTATCAGACCTTTCCCATGAGACCTTTTTGTTCCCGTGCTATTAGGTTGGTCAGAAGATGAACAGGCGATGCTTCTAAGCCAATGGTGGATGATGTTTTGGTTTTACATGTCCTGTTTCATTTTATTCCTGTCTATAAAATGCTGGTGTTATCAATAATGGTGGCCCTTCCTCTCTGATTTTACACGTAGAGTGTTGGGTCCTTCTGCAAAGCTGAACACAATAAACCGTGAAAACCTTTATACTCTTGCCCATGCCAGTTGGTGTGATATTTTTATGCTTTAATTCTCTCGAACCTCAAAACTTCCACAACAACAGGAAAGAGAGTTAACACTAACACTACCACCTGGTGAGAACACCTTTCTTGAACTCCTGGACTTGGATGGCCTTCTGAATGAAGATCAATTAAAATTAGGATGCGTTTGCATTCTATGAATTTCCACAATCATGCAAAATAAGCTTTGTCTGCCTATCTGGTGATCAAATACAAAGCAGGAACAACCTCCCACAGACTTTCTTCTGCACCCTTTACACATAGATGACCTTGGCCTGTGGCTTGCTGCTCTCTGGCTTTGGAAAGACAATCCTTGGCCGGCTGTCAGCACTAGAACCAACCCATGGAGATAAAATATTCAGTAGTGCTAGGTGAAGAACAAAGCTAATGTAATTGGACTCAAGAGGTAGACATGTATACCTTCTTTCCCAGACACAGCAGAAATATCAGAGAAAAACTGGCTAATTAAGAAGATCAGCCCTGTGACAGATCGAGGAGAAATTTACTCAATAATCTTTATATATGTTTAAGATATATGATATGTGAACAAACTTTTCATATAGATAGATGCAGTATGAATGTTTCGGCTTTGAACTTAACACTGGCGACACAACCTGGCCTGTGATGATGAAATCAGTGTCTTCCCTCACGCTTACAATCCCTGGGTTTTGATCTAATTATGGAGCCCATTGTATCTTTTCCCCTCTGGCTCGCCCTAATGTCCGGGAAATGTATATTTACAGTATCAGGTAATCATAGCAAACAGAAAGTTGGAAAGCGGAGATCAGAGCTCATCCCCGCAGCAGACTGACTGACTGGGAGCACTACCTGGAATTTCTCTGATGCCACTTAGGTTATTTTATTTTGGAATATGAGACCTTCCCAAAACTGAGGTTAATAGCAGTGTGACCTTGTGGCCTGTTGCTGACTTTTCAGAGATAAAGTTAAGAACACCGTCTCTCTCTCTCTCTCTCTCTCTCTCTCTCTCTCTCTCTCTCTCTCTCTCTCTCTCTCTCTCTCTCTCTGGCATGAGTTAATATGTAGAATCAGGTGTTATCCACCACGGAGTCCTATCACAGCTATTCTCAGGTGGTATAAGCAAAACACGTGTTAAAGGCAGAAGCAATTTAAGATCTGATTAAAATAAATTAATCAGTTTCGTAAAATAAATTAATCGGTTTAATTCTCGGTTCATAAGTAAAGCACTAACTGCTCAAAGTTTCCATGACTGGAGCATGCATAATACACACACACACACACACACACACACACACACACACACACACACACACACACACACACACACACACACACACAGACTCACCATTACTACTTTAAAATAAATTTCATAAACAGTGCCGTTCATAAATATATTAAAATTGAATATAAAAGCCTATTTTCTTTGCTAGTATGGATTCCAGAAGCTAATGGATACAACTAGACAGAAGCCAAGTTTTAGCTACAGTAATTGTAAATCTTGCAAACTAATGATGGTTTCAGGAAAAGCAGCAAAGTTGCTTTGAAACAAAAAACATCTGTCAGTTTTAGATAAATAATAAAAGTTCACCTCAAAGATTTATTTCATCAGTTAAACATTTACTTTTAATACCTCAGTACTTTTAAAAGTAGCTACTTTTTTTTTACATTTACTTGCATTTTTTTTGGATACTTTGATGAAGCTTATATATATGAGTAAATATTCTGACACAGTACAGAATCTTTCCTTTCATTTAAGTATTTTCTGTACTTTGTACACCATCGCACATTTGTAAAACATGCAGATTTCTGATTGCTGTTGTACCTAGTCAACATTTGACCAACAATTGACTGTAAGACTCTCTGAGGCATTCATTTGAAAAGTGATATCAAGTGTAAACCCTCTCCTTTTACATATCATGATGGAGGCAGGCGAGATGGACAATCTGTGCTGGAACATAAGGGGGCGTTCCTGCAGTGTGTTGTGCCAATTGTTTTCACGTCTGGACATACCTGTTCCTAATTACCTGTTACTTGGGTTTTTATCCTCACCGTGCCAACTGCATTCCCTGACACATGGTTTTGTTTCTAACCTGATTCCTAGAAGACACTTTGGTCTTTGCTTTAGTCTTCATTATATAAAAATGTTTCTCAGTGAATACTGTTTATTGAGCTTCATAAATGTGTATTTAGTACCCTCTCATTACTCCATCTAGTCTGTGTACAGGGCTGGAGCTGAGAGTACAGCAGAGCTCTCCTCCACCACCACAACCACCTGATTCACATATTAGGTTTCACTAAAGAACGCATGTGTGTTAACTGCATTCATGTGATCCCTCTATCACGCTCTGTCCACTTTGATTGCTGCAAGATCATCTTTCGAGACATGGAATGTTTGCGTGGCAGATTTAGTTTAAGGGTTTCCATGACACAGAAAAAGGTAACACAGAGATCATATGAGCATTTTGAAGTGGCACCAATTTCTCAGTGCATATTTGCATGTATGTCTTTGTGTTTGCACTTTACTTCAAGGAAAATGACAAATAGGTTTATTAGTTCTGTTTTGGTTGATGTGAGTCAAAAGAAATTTATAAAAAATATTAGTCATGGCATTAATCTGATTCCTAGCTCATTCCTGCACAAAATGGTGGATCAGATATTGAAGAGGATTGCTTTTTTTATTACAGCTATACTTTAATATGTTACTTATATTTACAATGTAAATGATTTTTGTGTGACTGTGAAGTAAAAAGAAATCAATTTCAAAGAAAGTAATATCAGATGGAGATTTGAATCAGCTGTTGTTCAAAGTTACAATATTGATATCAGAAAATAAAAAAGAGCTATCGTGCCATGTCTAATCTGAATGAATGTAAAGGAAATGGGGTATCTCTACACCCTAAGTTACACAGGTACCTGTCTCATGTGAATGTGTCTGTTGCTCTAGTCTTTCCCTGATATTACCAACTTTACCTTTTTCCCAGCATGATCACTAACACTAATAGCAACAAGCAGGCTTCCTGTGTGTAGGTTATGATTCAGCCCTTTGTGTGTGTGAGTGTGTGCGTGTGTCTATGTGTGTGTGTGTAAATGCAGCGTTGTATCCTGTGCTGGAGTAGTGCAGTAAGGAAAGCAGTAGAAGGCCATGTCCTCTGCGGCCAGAGAGTTTAGCAGAAGGGCAAGAGGTCGTGGGAACAACAGCGTGAGCAGGACCCAGAGCACATCCACCCAAAAACATTACAAACCAGCACAGAGGAACAATGTGGATGGTTCACACACGCACACACACACACACACACACACACACACACACACACACACACACACACACACACACATACACTCTCTCTCTCTCTCTCTCTCTCTCTCTCTCTCTCTCACACACACACACACGCATGCACCACAATGCTGAAGCAGGGTGTGGGACCGCATGAGTCTCTATGACACAGTCATTTTGGTGGACCTGGAAACCCTGTGAAACAAAAAACATGGTTGTGTTTCCCATGATTCCGTTTCCCATGCTTAAATTCCCACGATGGCAGCGCTTATTGTTTACAGTGTTGTTTGTTGATTCATTTCCTCTTATACTGGACTGAGGCTTGCACTGGGAATGCGTGTGTGAGTGTGTGTGTCTCTTTGGACAGTATGTGTGTTTGTCTTACTTTATCTTTGCTTGTTTTTGCTCTAATTCCATTTCACCCCTGTTGACTGATCGCTTCCGTTTTTGTTCTGCTATTTGTTGAGTGACTAAAATAGACCCCAAGGGCAAAAGTTCACTGATGAAAGAGATTTATTATTTCTAAAGTAAATAATAATAATAATAATAATAATAATAATAATAATAATAATAATAATAATAATACTGCCATGTTCAGACCATTCATGGTGTAAAACAATGATGATAAACTGTGATAATATCCTGTTTTCCTATTCACTGGAATATTGGATTAAACCAGACCATACCCCAAACAAGGCTTTTATTGTCTGGTGTTTCTCTAATGCCTGCGTTAAAGAACAAAGCCTTTAAGGATGTGTTCAAAGTGCTATGCTATTCTTTGTGAGCCAAAAACAGTAGAATAACATTTTTCAAGAGCTCCGACCTTAACAATCCTCGTAGGTCAAGCAGCATAACAGGAGAGTTTAGAGAAGAGTGAAATCGTAGTGAGGTGCGGGAATTCTTGCCATACTTGCAGTGGTGAGGAAATATCTGCATGACTGAGTTTGGGCAAAACAAGGAGCTCCCCTTCAGCAGGAATATAATGTCTACAGAGCTGCTCCAAACAGGCACTGAGATGAGATCTGGCGCGAGGTCAGGTGATTTAGGGTGAAGTCCAAGACTCCAGCTGTTGTTGTCTGTAGGAATGTCTAGAAGGGATTGCATGGCATGTTTCTTTGCTCAAAGTTAAATGATCTGGCTGTGTTTGGTGCTTAACATTATTCAGACGATGTCTATAAAAAAAGTGACATAAGGCCCCTGTATACACAAACAATCCCTGTGGCTTAGACATTTTTTCTCATTTCTCACATTTACCTCACACCTCCAGGCTTGGGGGATTGATTCACACCTCAACTCTGTGTGTGCATGGAGTTTACATGTTCTTCTTGAGCTATGGGGGTTTCCTCTGGGGTTCTCAGGTTTCTTCTCCCAGTCCAAATCAGCATACTAGGCTGAGCGTAAGTGCATAAGTGAGCTCTGTGCTGGACTCCTCTGCCATGCGCCCCGAGTCTCCTGGGCTATACTGCAGGTTTCCTGTGCCCTTGTGTAAAATAAACACATATTCTGGGTTAATTCTACAAATAAATTAAAAAAAATCTATTATCTATTATTTAATAATATTGGTTTACTCCTTTTACAACTTTACAACTAGTTAGTACTTTATCAGTCAGGTGTGTGTGTGCGTGTGTGTGTGTGTGTGTGTGTGTGTGTGTGTGTATACGTGCATATGTGTGCCCATTGATTTTTTTTTTATGGTGTCTAATTGTCTATGTGAGAGCATGCAGGAGTGTGTGCTTGAAAACATGTATGCCGGAAACCTCTGTACAAGGAGGAAACAACAGACCGGTGAATGAACAGAGACTAAGGCAAGCCAAGTAGATATACAGGAGAGGATGTGACGCTCAAACCCCAGTGGTCAATACGCTTGATACGCTTATGGGAGTCTTCAGAGTGGTGCAGTTTCTCTTCATGCACATTCTATAGTTACTCTATGATGGTAGACACATTTCCCTGTTGTGATTATATCAGTATTGGGTTAGTATTATATATATAACAGAACATTTTTTAACATTGAAGATTTCACAGAGTATCCAGATGTTTGTGGACACCTAAACATCATACCCATCTATGGTTCTTCCTCAAACTGTTATCAAAAACTTCAGAGCACACAATTGTATAGAATGTCTTTATGTACCTGCAGCTTTATAATTTCCCTTCATTGTTACTAAGAGGCTTAAACGCTGTTCCAGCATGACAAGGACCCTGTGCACAAAGCAGCTCCATGAAGATATAGTGTGTTAAGGTTGGAGTGAAGAACGTAAGTGTCCTGCACAGAGCCCTGACACTGATTCAACCCCCCTGAACACCTTTAGGATTATTGTTAAATATGAAGAAGCCTAACCTCTTGCTTGAATGAGCTCTAATAACCATATCTTCAATTCAATTCAATTCAAGTTTATTTGTATAGCGCTTTTTACAATGGGCTTTGTCTCAAAGCAGCTTTACAGAACATAAACATAGAGAAGGTAAACATAAGGAGAAATATAGAGGATTAATAGTAAAAAATTAAAAAAGTAAAAAAAAATTAAAGTAAAAAAGATATATATAGTTCACAGTGTGTGTGTGTGTATGTATGTATGTATGTATGTATGTATGTATGTATGTATGTATGTATGTATTTATTTATTTATTTATCCCCAGTGAGCAAGTCTGAGGTGACTCAGGCAGCAGTGGCAAGGAAAAAACCTTGAGACATTAGAGGGTGTGATTACAAATCGTGACATTAGAGGGTGTGATTACAAATATACAGTCAAACAAAAATCTAAATATCTAAAATCAAGTAGAAAGACTTAGACCTAAAGAAAGGAGCTTATTATTACTGCGAATGAAGGACTGGGATTGGAAAAAAAAATTGGAATGGGATTTTCAACAAGGCAGGGCACGGTGACCAGTGACCAGCATGTTTGCCTCACACCTTCAGGGGTGAGAGTTAAATTCTCACCATGGCCCTTTATTGGAGGGGTTTGCACTTACATTTTCTGCTTTATTGGATTTCGCAGGGCACTTTGGTTTCCTCCTCCAGCCCAAAATGTGTTAGTGAGTACAAATACTAAGTAGAAATGTCACGTATCTGTACTTTACTTCGCTATTTAAATTTGTCAACTTTCACTTTTACTCCACTACATTTCCTAGATAAAATGTATACTTTTACTCCGTTACATTTCCACTAAGCATCTTCGTTACTCGTTACTACAAAATAAAATCAGCAGAAATGTGTGTGACTGCAATAAGGGAGGTTTGGCGAATCACTGCTCCTAAATTGCTTTACGCACGTACGCGCGCGCTACGGAGAAGCACAGGCACGCGCAGCGTTAATCGGCGGATAGCTGCAAAGACGGCAACCAAAAGCAGTCAAATTTCATTATTCTTATTACCAGAGTTGTAGCACAAACAACATATTAATGCAAACAATTCATACAATACTAAATGAAAATAACATTTATTGATTTGGTTTTTGTCTTGTGAATATTTTTTTTTATTAATGACCGCATTCATTGGACACACTGTTTGTAGAGAATACACACACACACATGAACTGATTTGATTCAAGACTGGCATCATTACATCATGCATAAAATTTTGGTGTCCACTTTTGCCATTTTTAATAATACCATAACTTTTGGCTTACTATGTAGTCATATAATATATAATATAAAACTCTTCTTGTTTTAAATTCTCACTGAGGGCTAAAACACCTAAAGATGAAATCCTAGAACTGCCCCTGATCTTATGCTTACCGAAAAATCACTGAAATTTTACTTTTTACTTTTACTTCAAATACTTAAGTACATTAAATATCAGAAAATTACTTTTGATACTTAAGTACAGTAAATATCAGATACTTTAAGACTTTATTGAGTAATATTCTAAAAGGTAACTTACACTTCTACCAAAGTCTTTTTCTAGTACGATACTTGTACTTTTACTCAAGTATTGCTTTCTAATTCTTTATACAACACTGCTAAAAATGTGTTGTAGGCTGATCATCTTTAAATTCTGTAGGTGAGTGAGTGTGTGATTGTGCCTTTTGATGGGTTGGCACCTTGTTCATTGTGTCCCCCACCTTGTAGTATAGACTCCAGGCTCTGTGTGACCCTGTGTAGGATAAACAGTACAGAAAATGGATGGATAGATGGATGGATGGATGGAAGAAAGAATAGACAGATCATGTGTCCAGTCATGTATCCAGAAAAGTTTGACCCTATAGTGAATATTAAATAACAAAAAGAAAAGTGTCTGAATACTATTTCCCCACCCACTCTACTGTTTACATGTAATCTTTTCTCAACACAACAGATCCCACTCTACATGCATGCAAAAATAAGTCAAACTATTTAAAGCCATGTAATGATTTTCTTTGTTATCCTAAATGGGAAACTCCCACACCATGGGTGCAGAGTGGGTGCAGAAGGCCAAGTGTCGACTGTGTATAAATGCATGAATGGACAGGAGGGAAAACAGTTGCTGGTGACTGAACCTGGAACTCTGCCAGTCATTCTGCAACCATAGCCTTAGGGTGAA
Organism: Tachysurus fulvidraco; assembly: GCF_022655615.1. NCBI lineage: Eukaryota > Metazoa > Chordata > Actinopteri > Siluriformes > Bagridae > Tachysurus > Tachysurus fulvidraco. The sequence continues at coordinate 6,913,347 of NC_062527.1, forward strand.
TTATACTGGACATTTGTGCTCTAAATATCTGTGCTAGCAGACTAACTATTGTATGCATACAAAAGACTAAAAAGTCCCGACACAATGTTCAGATGTATGAAGGTCAAAGGTTTGAAAGCCTATATCTGTATTGCAGTGGAACACACTGTCCTGCTGCAAAGAGACACATTAGGTGATGTAATGGAGTCTGTGGATCTCTGGTACACAGCGAAGCAGTAGAGACTGTACTGATTTGAGCACACACATATGCATGCACGTAGGCAGGCAGACAAAAACATGATGCAAACAGACACGATTTCATTTTATTTTGTTTTGCACTGCTGATGTATGTCATTAGAATTCAACAAGACAATACTTGCTGTTGAGCCAAAGGCTAATCATCATTTACAGCTCTTCAGAAAGGTGTGATTATACCATTAAGTACTGTTTGTGCCTAGCCTGACCTGAATGTCTTCAAATGTGGAATCAGTAATCAGTGTAACTGTCATAATACTAATATATGCAGTGTAGTATAATATAAGCAATAGAGAAGCTTATATTATAATATAATATAAGCAATAGAGAAGCGTTCTTTTCCTATAAATACAGACTGGGAGTAGTGCAACTGATTTGATCAACAGGGAAAAACTTTAGCATATATTAATTTGTAAATAGCACAGAGACCAAACATTAGTACAGGTGATATGTAATGAGATGCTCTGACTGATGGTTTGTCGTCTGCATTTCTGGTATCACAGCATATTTAGTCTTACTGTAATAGTTCTGAGATTCATTTAACTATTCTGCTGTTCATGCTATTCTGTTCCAGCGCTGTGCTCATCTTCATGATGATTTTATAGTAAATGTCGCCATCTAGTGTATTAAACCGGACGGTTTAAGTACAGGGTCGAAATTCTGATTCCACCAGGGGTCGCTGTTGTCACATACACAATGGAGTTGGACTGCTAAGAGTCATAATTGAAAAAATATCAAGACTTCAAAACAATGTGAGTGACACTATAGCTTAATTCAGCTTTGTATTTTTATTATTATATTATATTATATTATATTATATTATATTATATTATATTATATTATAGAGGTTAGTATGTTTGCTTAACATTTGTGGTGGTGGTTCAAGTCCTGTCTCTGCCCTGTGTGTGAGTGTAGTGTGTGAGTGTATGTTGTCTCCTGTGTTTCAGGGATTTCCTCTCCGTACCATGGTTTCTTCCTCCAGTCTAAAGACATGCACTGTAGGCTGATAACATCTCTAAACTGTCTGTAGTATGGGAATAGGTGAGAGTGTGTCTGTGATTGTGCCCCTGCCTTGCACCTTGAGTCTCTTGGCATAAACTCCTCGTACTTCATGGTGATAAGAGATCCAGAAAATGGAAGGAAAAAGACTTTATAACAAGATTCCTAAGCTTCACATTCACTGGAATAATACCCTACAGTGTCAAATGCCACATTGATTGATGCCTCTTGTAATCCTGTAAAGATTAATGTACTAGAGATAGAAAAGAAGATTCAATTTTGTAATTATTTACTACATTAAAAAGATCTTGTAGAATTAATCATATTTATTATAATGACAAATACACAGTATAAGGAGGAAACAACAGATCGGTGAATGAACAGAGCACTACTCTTATGCTGCCATGAAAAGAATAATAGTTGATGGATTACGATAAAATGACACCCGTCACAGCTGCTGACTATAAATAAAATGCACGTCTCACTTATTCTGTAGATCTGGAGTGTGTATTTCATGTTCACAGATGTCCATGCACACATCTTGGATTGGAGCTACGTCAAGGATGAAAGGTAGACAAGAGACAAGTCAGAAGTTCTACAAAACTCACAGCTGGAGACAATAAACAATATCCCTATTCCTATCTCTCTCTCTCTCTCTCTCTCTCTCTCTCTCTCTCTCTCTCTCTCTCACACACACACACACACACACACACACACACACAAACACACACACACACACACACACACACACACACACACACACACACAAACACACACACACACACACACACAAACACACACACACACACACACACACACACACACACACACACACACACACACACACACACACACACACACACACACACACACACACACACACACACACCCTCCTGGAGCTTTTGGCTTAGGCTCTGCTTCTATCTTAATATCTTAGAAGATCAGAAGATGGTTCTACATTTTTGCACTTTTATTTCTTTTGACCAGAGGCAACTCGTTTCTTACCTCAATCCGAATATCAATTCTTAGATTTAAGGGTTCTGCTCGTTCAGCTGACTTTACAGAAACAGAAACACACACACACACACACACACACACACACACACACACACACACACACACACACACACACACACACACACACACACACACACACACACAGATATAAAACATATCAAAAGTATATATGTATAGAATAACGTATATAAGGTCATTTTTTCCTTGGATTCCAGAGCCACAGCCACAGCAACAATCTCTAATGTTTATACAAAAGACTCAGGACTTGGAACAAGGTTTTACTGATACTTCAATATATTTCACATCTGTTTTAGGCTGGATTAATCCCAGATATAATTCATTGCATAACTCACACCAGATAGTTGTGATCTGGCAGACGCTGTGGGATCCTGTGTTTTGATTCTCTGTTTCATTTTGAGTCTGAACAGCTCAGTTTAACTTCTGAAGTCTTCTTGGGCTAACAGCAAATATTCTGTTTAAAGATATAAAGTTATAAAACCTGTCAGATGTGCAGCATGTCTGTCTGATGCCTTGACTACCCTAAGGATAGAAAACAAATTCTTATAAACATTTCTGATTTTTTTTTAACAACAAGCTAGCCACCATTTCCCTCCTAAAAACAGCAAACTGTACTCTACAGTCAGTGTTAGATTTAACAAGCAAAACTGTCTGTATGTTTGATTGATCTAAATCAAATACTGTTATGTTCAGTAAAAAAACTCATTGTTTATCACCATCTTGATTTGATGTCATTGGACTATTCAGAGATTCCAAATTTTCTGATTGTGTTTTTCTTGTTTTTTCCTGGTCAGAGGTAAGGAATTACGAGTTATGACCTTCAGTCAACTGCAGCATTTATATTATATGAACAAATGTATGTGGAAACAATATGTTTGTTCTCATTTCCTGTTATAACGAGCTCCACTCTTCTGGAAGACTTTTCTCTAGATTTTGTGTGGATTAGAGATCATTCAGCCACAAGTGCATGTTGTAAGATTGAGGAGGTCTGGGGTTCAGTCTAAAGGTGTCAAATTAGAGTCAGGGCTCTTCGCAGGACTATTGAGTTCTTCACGCCGTCTTCAACACACCATGTCTTCATGGAGCTGTGTGCTTTGTGCTGGAACATGATTTGAGTATCTTCGCTCCATTAATGAGAAACTGGAAAGTTACAGCATATAGAGATATTTATACAAATCCGATTTTGTGGTAACAGTTTGAGTAAGAACAACATATGGATGTGATGGGCAGGTGTCCATATACTTTTGGCCATATAGTATATCTTTAAAATGACTTCTGTTGTCAGAATAATGGTGTAGTAATTCTGGATGGTTATTTGCCCAGTAGGAGGCAGAACCCACATACTGCAGCTGCACTCTGTCTCAGTGGCACAGTTTCCTGATTAAATGGGCTATTTTAATTACACAAGGCATTTCTTTCCTGATTTTATCTTTATTTCAGCTCTCAAAATGCATTCTTTATAATGTTGCATAATTCACAGTGTCTGGCTTAACCTATGAGAGTCTGGATCAGACAACTCTTTATATTTTTATATGAGTTGACCGGCTGCAGTCCAAGCTGTTTATCTTGCACACATTCATATATAAATGCATTGAAAACAATATAACAAGCTTTCATTTAAATTCTGAAGACGCCAATAAAAATTCTTGCCAGTCAAAGTCTCTCTGTGTCACAGGTAGATGAAGTCACACACTGACAACACATAAACTGCGACTATGGAGTAGGGAACTGAGGACATGTAGCATGTAAAACTCCACTGGAAAGCGAGGCCAGTTTTCCATGGCACTCCTAATCATATTCCATACTGATTGCCTAACTTTATGAAGCCGTCTTGCTTTTCTTGTAGCAGTGTATTAACTCCCTCACCCTCGCATACCATAATGCGAAGTGCAAATTCACAACCACAAAGGTGCTAACATTGATTTTTTTTTTTGCACTGACTCAAGGTCAGAGGCACTGGTGCAGCAAAACAAAAGACTACTGTTGCAAAGAATATCACAGACATTCCTGTTCCTACATGCTGGGAAGTTAGCACTAATTAAACAGGTATGAAGGCAGTATCTGTGCCCTCGTCATTGACCATCCCCTATTAAGGCCTTCATTAGGACCATCACTGATGTGGAGGAAGAAGAAGATGGTGGTGTAGAGAGGAGCAGACTGACAGAAACGGGGAGGACAGACAGGAGTCTGGGGAAATTGTGACATGATGGGTCAGCTAGAAAAAACACAAAGCGACAAGTCAACATGAATGGGAGAGAGGTCCCTTTAAATTATTTATCCTGTTAAGTAGGCCGCTGCACAGACATGCTGATGTGATGCGATGTGATGGATAATGCTATAAGATGGAAGGCCTCCTGAGAAAAGGTGCCGTCTTGCACTTCGGTTTACGCTACACAGATACTCTTGCCTGCTATAAGAAAAAACACACACATCCTTACAAGCCTCAGACGAGAAAGTGCACACACAGGCAGCGTGCTGCTTTATGTCAGGGTCTGTCTGTGGAAACACATATGAACATCTGTAATTGACAACAGATTAGAAAATGAGAAGAAAACAAAGGGTTGATTGGGAGTAAACTTTTTTTTGTTACAGTTGGACATATATATTTTTCCAGGATTTTCTCTTAATTCTCTACCCTGAAATGAAGCATGAATTTATACATTAGTGTGTCATTTAAAAAGCAAACAAACTTTATAACACTGTAAATGAATACAAACATACGCTAAAATATATTCTGCACAAATGTATATGTTGACTATAAATTTTTTGTCTTGGATTTTCTACACCTTTTTCCATTTATCCTTTTATGGAATGTATTGTTAATGTCTGCATAATTTATAAAGTCTGCACTACATAAGCTCATATTTATAACATATTTGGCCAAATAGTCAGATTCTCCTTTGGATAGAGAAGTTCTAGAGTGGATTAAAGTTTTCTTTTTTGCCCTAAAGTAATTTTCCCCTGTACTCTTTCAATTTAAAATATTATTAAAAAGTCAGTAATGGGGTTTTTTTTGTATTTCTACTAGTCCCATAATAATGAACCTTTGGACCTGAAAGTGTTAAGCGACATATTACTGTTACTGATTCATTCCCACTGTTACAGTCCTAACTAACACGGTTAAATTGTAGCTACCCACTCTGTGTGTGTGTGTGTGTGTGTGTGTGTGTGTGTGTGTGTGTGTGTGTGTGTGTGTTTGTGTAATTACTAATCACACCAGTTTGCTCATTTTGGCTGTGTTGCATTTTTGTAATGTTAGATAACTCAGCCTGTGATTGCCAAACAAAGTAAACCCACATATTCAAATTTCTGTTGCTCCGCATGTTTGCCATGATCACAGCGCCCATATTTGGAGAATTTCCACCTACTCAATTGAGCCTCTTACTTATTATTGGCATTAGTGTGTCGAGAGGTATGAGCTATCACAGACAGATATGTGTGTAGCTCTGTGAACACTAACGCTGACCAGTTACGGTAAGAACTGCTTGGCTCACGATGCTATTATAATTCTAAAAACAGTCAACAGTTAGTTATAAAAACTAAAACATTAAAAGCTGTTTGCTCTGTACAGGCTGAATGCAAATGTCCTAGTTCCCTCTTTCTGTCCTTCCTTTGAGCTCATTTCTCTAAAACGTTAATTGGCTTATCAGATCATGGGATTATGTTGTTTTTGCTTTTGAGTGACAGGTAAAGACAAGCAATAAAAAGCTTTGGAAAAGCTTTAGAAAAGCTTACTTCATACAAATGACTTTTTTATTTGTCCCTGAAGAACAAACACTAAGCAGAGCAGAGAGAAGAGTTGGGCCGCTGTGTAAACAAAACGAAGTGGAGCAGTAGACATTTCCTGTCGTGTTCAAGGATAAATCAGACCCTCCGTCTCATTTGATGGGTGCAATATCCGTCGTTTAAATCACACCTCTTCTATCTGGCAAAACAGGAAATTCCTTCTGACAGCATTACTAAATGTTTTGGGCAAAATGAATGCAATGTGGCCCTCATGATATGTGCTAATGAGCAGTTAGGATGAACAGTAAACAGTAAACTGTATGACTGTATGACTGTATGACGTGACTGTAGCTGCGTCAGGTCTGAGTGAATAACGTCTTGATTTATTTAAATCCATCTTTCATTTTTAATGAAATTAGTTCTGCATGGCTGCTGTTGATGAGCCTTAATGGAGCAGCTGACAAAAACAAGGGCTTTAAGCTGACCTGCTCTTCCCCCCCCAGTCACATTAAAACCCGCTTGAGTCGGAGAGCTGCTTCTGGATCCGAGTCAGTTGATCTTGTTCAGATGGGCTGGTTTTTGATCCTAGATTAGCATTCCTCTTCACTTTGCCCTGACAGACCATACATGGTTGTGTGTTTCATGGATGGTTGAAGAATTTCTAGAACTTGTGTGTGTTTCTTCTGAGCAAGTTTTTTTTTCTTTTTGGGGGGGGGGGGGGGGAAGTTGCTGACCAGTGGGAATAAAGTGGTATCCACAACTTGCTTCATGTAAGACAGGAACAGTTACTGTATGCAGTGCTTGTGGAGTGTCGTGATTAAAAGAAGACCTGTTTGTATTTGCTATTTAAAGTGGATGTGTAGGTAGGGTCTGGTGTCTCTCACTCACAGCTCATTGCAGAGGTGAGGAGATCCTTAGGGTCACAGAGATAGTGAGGGTGGAGGGGAGGAGAAGAAGACCAGCAGAGAGAGATATCTAAACAGAAGTGCTGTGTGTCGGAACTGTTTAGATTTCAGAGCTTTGATTGATAGTGTTATGATCCTTTCTGATAGCAAAATGCTTTTCTTTCACTCTTGTGTCCGGGCAGGTCTTTAAGGCAGTGCAACTAAAGAGCTTTTAAGAGAGATACAAGGCCTGTAAAATCGGTGCTCATAATTCTAAGGGAAAACAAACGAAGTAAAGTAGAGAGTGAGCTCAAACCGCTACAAACCTCATGAAAATGAGGTTGAACAGGATTTACAGCATGGAGTAATAAATAAATTTATTGATTGAAAAAATATGAAAAAAGTCCCTGGATGTAGTGCTATAGACTTCATAATTACAGTTTATGGCAACACAAATTCATGTGACTTCTTGTGCAAAGAAAAAGAATATCAGCAGTCTGATCCTTAAAGATCAGAAAAGTACAAAAACAAAGTCAGGTCTCAGACTGTAATAGGAGTGCAATAATAATAAAAAAACAAGCATCTGAATTTTAATAAAAACCTTTTTAATAAGGTTTTTTGTACAGACCACACATACTTTTGTACATTTCATGGACAATGCAAAATAAGGAGGTAAAATCGAGGCCTCTCTCTCTCTAAATCTGTGTGTGTGTGTGTGTGTGTGTGTGTGTGTGTGTGTGTGTGTGTGTGTGTGTGTGTGTGTGTGTGTGTGTGTGTGTGTTATTACAGATAAAAAAGAAATCTTGTAAAAATCTTACATCATGAACACATTCTAAAACTGAAATCTGGCCTTGAAGGATTTAATGGAAAAGAAGGTACAGATTACGGCCTGGTCTATTAGGTAATGCTCTGTAGAATGTTACTCAGAAAAGACAAACATGAGCCGTGTGATTCCTGGATCAACGCTCTAGAGCTGACTTGGTGGATCACCAGCCACTATACTGAGGAGATGGGGTACACTGAGAAGAAAAAGAGGAGACAGCTTTACCCCTCATCCTTCCATATGGTGACTTGTGAGGTTTTTTTCTTGGAGGTCACGGGGGCAGGTTTTTTCTGAACACAGTCAGGTCAGATATCCTGGGAAACCCAGAGTCAGAGCAGAGCTGTTCTAGGATCTGTTTTGATGAGATGTTGGTGACAATTAAAATACCAGTGTTGTCAGAACAAATGCTGATCTTGGATCAGTTCTCCTGCAATTATATTTGAATGTATTATGAGAAACATGAAGACCACGGGGGAGCAGTCATCCTATTTGTGTAACTCTCAGTAGGAACTGATATGAGTACAATGTAGGAGACAGGCAGAAAGAGGCACAGAAGGAGAGCAATGTTAACCCTGTGTTTCCTGTGTTTGCTGATTCTCAGAGAACTAAATATAGCTGCAGAATCTGTTTAATATTTTCAGTCTTATACCGGACTGAGTGTTGTTTACTCTCTTCCTCCACATCAGCTTTATCTTGGCCTGCACAACTGAAACAGAGAAAAGAGTTTCATTTAATATGTGGATTCCCAGGACTATAGTTTCTATTAAGATTTGTAATCTTCCTTCTACACACACTTTCTCTCTCACATTCTCTGTTGCCACATAATCTGAAGAACACAATTTTTTTTTTTTAAAAAAAGATCAATTCATTTCTTTAGTATTATTTTTATTCTGGTACAGTAAGAGTGGTGAGCCTCTTAAAAAGAATTTAGTATGTCATTTATGATCTCATTTACTGATGGATTTCAGCATCAGATTACTAGGTTGTGTGTGTGTGTGTGTGTGTGTGTGTGTGTGTGTGTGTGTGTGTGTGTGTGTGTGTGTGTGTGTGTGTGTGTGTGTGTGTGAGAAAGAGAGAGAGAGAGAGAGAGAGAGAGAGAGAGAGAGAGCATGTTTTTATATCTCAGTGCACACCAAGTGTCCATTTTTTTAAAAATAGAAGACCCCCATAAGGTTAGCATTAGCCATAATTCTGAATGAATAATTGTGTGAGAGTTTGTGTGTGTGTTTGTGTGTGTGTGTATGTTTGACTTTATATGGTATTCAGTGTCTATTTAAACGTGTTATGTCTGTTATCATTTTACAGGAATATTATTATGTAATTCTTAATTCCACAACATTTGAATTTGTTCAAATGCTCTGAACAGTGAACACAGCCCTGATTTCAGACAGAAGAACATTGTATATGTGTTCTGTTTGGCTGTGGTATGCTTGAATAAACAATCATGTAGTCATGCCTCTCATTTAATTATCTCTCCCTTTACACTGCTGGCTGCAGTCTCTCTACCATCCTGCTCTACAGAGAGAGAGAGCGATAGAGAGAAAGAGAGAGAGAGAGAGAGAGAGAGAGAGAGAGTGAGAGAGAGAGAGAGAGATGAGCAAGTAGATCTTCTTCATAGAATGTAAACACCCCCACTTAAGTACACACTGTTCTAATATTTAGAGCTCTGGAGATTTATAAAGCTTGAGAAGAACAGAAATAGAAGGACCCAGAGATAATACATGAGAGATAATAACAGAACAGAACAGAGAGATAATACATGCTTGCAACGGGTCGAGATTTTGCCAATAAGTACATAATCAACAGACTCTAATTCATAAAAATGAATCAAAGGTAAGATCAAGTAGTTCTCGGAGTTCTCCCGCTGGGTTGCCCTGACACTGTGGGGAGTTTCATACCTTCTCTCTGACATTCCACACCAAGTCAAAACATTTAAGCTTTAATGTGCGTATGACTGAAAAAAAAAAGGCTGATTGCCTTTTTTAGTGTCCTCTGATCAGAGTTTGAATCTGACCTGGTGCCAGATGAATTCATTATGTTTATTAAATGAACATGAAATTTATGTTACACAAGAAGAAATACCTGATGGTGAGTCAAGTAAAGGTATGTGACTAGAAAAAGCTGAAAGAAATTTTCTCCAGTCGATTTCATTGATTAGTAAAATGAGGTTCTCTTTAGATCATTCGCTTCTAGGGAAATACTTTGTTGTTGGTATAAAAATAGTGTTCCTCCAGAGTGCCAAACCAAATAATTCAATATAACTGTTTTTTTGTTGCTAGCATGTAGCATGTAACACCAAACAGAAACAGATCTTCATCACGTTTGCTTTTGAATTCCAGCAGTTCTTAACAGGAAAACAGTTAGGAAGTGCAGACATTCCTCTATACAAATCAATGAATCTGTTCTACACGATCTTTAGAGACCCTGCAAACACAAACACCAGGACATGATAACAGCTAACTGCTGTGTTAATATTATGTCATTATCACTGCTATCTGGTAAGAGATAAACGGAAAATGAGACTTATCAAACACAAACACTTTACAAGCAACCAGGGTGGAGATCCTTCCGGTTGTGAAACCCGCAGAAGCTCCAGCGTTTCTGTGACGTGATAAAAGCTGCTGTGGATGACAGAGGGAGAAAGAGTGTTTTAGCGGGCGAGATGAAGTTAACACGATTGGATGGCTGCAGTGAGGCGAGCAAGTGTAAAGGAAAGAGAGGGAGAGGGAAGGAGAAAGGAGTGGGCAGGCAAACCTGGTAATAGTACGACCCTTAAGAGAAGAGAGCGCGGTTTCTGCACAGATACTGACATCACCTCTTATCACCACAGGCATCAGAGACTTCTGTCATTTTCAAGCTGCAGTGTGAAGGTGATTGGCATAGTGATGTCATCTCGAGAGAGCAGAAAACAAGGTGAAGTCCCACTTTCCACATGGGATTCTGAAAGAAGCGTGTTGCCTAGAAGAAAAAAGGCTGCTCGAACCACAACTAAAAAACAATCTTTTAAGTCAGATGATATTGGACCTACTCTATTGCATTTATGTTTCCACACGCGATATCAAAATTAATGTCTTATTGGAGCCGACGGTGGTATCAGAGGTGTAAATAAGGGCGCATGATGAATTTGTGATTAGCACGTTTGCATGTTCTCCATGTATTTTTCAGGTTTCCTCTGGGTACTCCGGGTTTCATCTCCCAGACCAAAAACATGTGTCATAGGTTGATTGGCATCTCTAAATTATCCAGAACCCTGTGATACTTTGGCACACCATCCAGGGCATCCCCCACCTTGTGTCTAGAGGTCAGATAGATGGATGGAGGTCACTCCCTGTGACTCTCTGTAAGATAATTAGTACAGATAATGGATGGATGGATGGATGGATAGATGGATGGACGTCACGCACCGTGACCCTGTGTAGGATAAACAGTACAGAAAATTAATGGACACAGGTCACAGATTCAAGACCCAGCACCATGAAGCTGCCCCCATTTGGCCCCTTCTGCTCTAGCGGCCTCATTAATTAAATGGCTAACCCCAACTTCATAACAAGCTTTTCATTGCTTTTCATTTATTTTACATTGCAGGGCCTAATTCACGAAACATCTGCATTGCCTTCTCAGAAACAATAGATCATTCTTTTCATCCCAGCTGCAGCAGAGTGATGTCACATCCTTACTTTATTGTGTTTCCTTCTTCTTTTCATTGTACATAACAAGCTGGCCTGCATCACCTACATCACAGGACACCATGGGAAACAATAGCAGCCATGTCCTCTGAAAATCCATGGCTTGGTAAACAAACTTCAGCCAAGTTCAATGTCGATCTCACTAATTTTAAAGAACTCTAAAGAAGATAACTGGTTGAGGAAAAACTTTGTTTCTTTTCTATACAAACTTGTGGCATTGTGAATGATTTACCATCCCTGTGGTGTTGCTGCCATGAGGTGAAGGGCACTGTACAGGCACTTGTTTTGGTTCCTGGACTCATGATTTATGGAGATTCAGTGGAAACAGGGACAGACCATAGCCTCCTCCCCACTGAGAGCCACTTCAAACTGGCCAACATTAATAAGGCATGGCCAGCTTCTGGTACACCACTAACTCAGTATGAGGAGGAGGAGGTACATGATGAAGGTTATGTCCAAGGGTTTTGTACTCTCAGTGCTCATAGGGAGAGAGAGAGAGAGAGAGAGAGAGAGAGAGAGAGAGAGAGAGAGAGAGAGAGAGAGAGAGAGAGAGAGAGAGAGAGAGAGAGAGAGGGTGGCTAATGCAAAGAGAACATACAGGGGCACAGGAGGACATACATGGAGCTAGATATGTACAGACAAGCAGAAGGGCAGAGTGTAGGTGTTTTGTGTTGTGTGTCATACTGAATCAAACTCAGTGGTTCCAGCCACAACACTGGATAAGAATCCCCCAAACAAAAGTCCCAACAGATGGATGCACATTGTCTACAGATATATAGATAGATTCAGAAATGTTAAATTTACAAATTTATTAAAATATACTAGAGTGCAGTACATTTAAAACTTTAGTTTGTGACCTTTTCTCTATTCTTCTAGGATGCAGTTAAGTACCATAGATTAATCAAGAGCTCATACTTACTCATACCCTCTACAAACCTCTTCACCTCAGTCCCATTCGGCATTTATTTTTCATTTGCATTCCATTTATGCAGCTACCTCCCTCTAAGAGCAGGCAATCATGAGAGTGCAGCAGCTTGGAGCTTATCTAGAGAAATGAAGCAGAAGAATCGACTGTGTGGAAAGCGAAGCAGTGAATTGGAAGAAGGAACCTCGGAGGACCACTAAAAGCCTGAGAGTTCCACACGCCGGGCCATATTCAGCCCCATAGACATTTTGTCTTAAGAAAATGCAGCTCTCTTAGTCCTGCATGGCTTTTACACAGTCAGTGGGAGCACAAGCGAACGTCCTCCTTTACAGATCTTCATCGCAAATGACACACACTGACTGTGGAAAAGTCAGGTTGTCTCATTTAGGTAATGATTTGCTTGAGAAGTGTTTAGTGTTAATTATGTTTGACAGAATGTGATGTAGATAAATATGTATGATATGAGCTAGGATCATTTGACCATTTTTATTAAGATGTAGTGGATAACATTACAGTATAGTGTGTGGTTTGACCCTGGTGCTGACAAAGTCTCTGCTGCACTGGCCATTCTGTGCTCTTATTCTGTGCTCTTATCTTTGAGGTTCATTGCCACACACACACACACACACACACACACACACACACACACACACACACACACACACACACACACACACACACACACAAACACACACAAACACACACAGAGAGAGAGAGAGAGAGAGAGAGAGAGAGAGAGAGAGAGAGAGAGAGAGAGAGAGAGAGAGAGAGAGACACACTCACACACACACACCAGATCCCTGTCACCTGCCAGCCCACCATGCTGAAAACACAACTGACAGGCTGGCCCTTTTAAGGAAGCAAACAAAACAAAAGTCGCACTTATCTGTCTCTCACCCATGCCTTCATCTGTTTCAAGCCAAGAGCTTTCTCGCTATCCCTGCTCTCAGGAGTTATTCCTGGGTTCTGACCCTTATCCCTCAAGTGGTTTCCAGAGAAGATGTGAACACAATTAGACATGGGAAATTGGAGCAATTATTTCACAAACATTCTATGATAATGCCATGAACGTCTCAGTGAGGTTGGTGGGATATTGTGATTTCCTGTTTAATGAAGTAAAACATTCTAGAGATACACAGAATGGAGTGATGCTGCTCCACAGTTTCAGGTTTTGGTCCTCAGCTGAGGTTAGTCTTGGTTGTGCTGAGTTATTCATGTACGTTATTCATTCTTGAGAGATTCTTCTGAGTTGTCTGGTTTCCTTGCTGCCACCAAAAACATCCCAGTGTATAAAGGTGATACATGGTGCTATATGATATTCTTCTCATCCAGTGTATGTTCCTGCCTCACATAAAATCTTCACGGGATAAACTCCGGATCCAACACAAACCTGACCAGCACATACAGATTACCAAAGACGAGTGAATAAATTTTGGAGCTAATTTTCTTTCAAATGTAATTTTGTGTAAATCCAAAACTGTGATGTACTGTAAACATAAGCTTTTGCTGTTTTGATTTAAATGCTGTTTTTTGCACTTGCAACACAAACTACATTCATGAATCAGTGGTTACGCTGGCAAAAAAAATGGTTAAATGTCCGGCTACAGGGATTAAATAAAACAACAAGCCAAAAAACAGCTTTATCAAATGTACATCTGTGTAAGTCTTGGTGCAGCACATAAAATCTTGCCTTTCCATTTACAAACATAAACAGTTTATGGTTTTACACAAGAGGACATGAGGTTTAGAGAACATGCCTCATAATTTATCCCACTTCTACAGCTCTGTGCTTCTACCCACACAAAGACAAGAAATCTGAGAGTATAACAATAACTACAAGCGTACTTGCTCTCTACCCTGTAATCCTTTGATGTTCATGAGTTTCTTTTCCCTAAAAGGACTGAGAGCATTCGATCTCTTATGAAAAAGGGCCTTTTAAATCATCTGACTAATAAACAACTCACAGGCTCACTTGACCATACAGCCTGGTGAGTCACAGCCTGATCTTCCACGCCGATAAGCCAAATTGACTTGACAAGTTTCAACTGCCAGCTCCTTTATATTTGCTCCTTACACTACTGTTTTACTGAAGAATAACTGTTACTGAACTGTGATTGAGGCCTCCTGATCTCCTGATGTGCTGCAAAGTAAACAGGGCAGCTTTAGCTTGTCACTGCAGCTGTACACTCCATAAAAGGTCTTGCTGCACTCACGCTCATCTCATACACTTTACATTGTTGTTCTGGGAGACCGAGAGCTTATTTCCCACCACACATGCCCTTAAGTTAGCAATGTCTTTGCAAAATAACATTCAGGCATTATCTATACTATGTTTCTGTGAAAATCACCCATATTATCAATGTTGTATTTCATCAATTAGATATTTAGAGTGGTTGTGTGTGTGTTTAATACAGTACTACATTACAGATGTAAGCACTGATTTTGAATTGCGGTTACATCCAGAGATTTTTTTGCATGGAAACATAATGACCTCTTACAATAGGCAGAATCTAAGACAGTAAAGTGTTAATAGTTGGTAGGCGATTAGGCAATATTGAATGAAAAAAAGATAAACATTTAGTTTTGATTAGTTAGTGTCCAAGCACTAATAAAATGAAAGTTGATGATTTAGGCTGTTAATGATTAATATAAAACAGTGTTTAAAGCAGAAATGTGGGCTGGGAAATATCGTCATGAATGCAGAGGAAGTCACTATAAATGTCTGCAAGAGGCTTTTGGCAGTAAGCTGCACAGACAGAGGGTGCTGGGAAATTGACAAAGCACCTTAAAAGGAGCAAGAGCAGGCTCTGTAATCCAGAGAGAGCTCTCTGTGTGTATATCTACATTTTAAGCCAGAGTTTATAGAAATGCTGTTGCTTTGTGGTGTCTTGACTCATGTAGATGGTAGACTAAGTGGACAGAACAATGGCACATACTGTATGCCCGGCACTACAAGGTGCTGCTCTTTCTTACATACTGTAACAGAGTTCATTGTCATTTGGAACCATACATTATGATTATCAACTACTCAGTTTCTGAAGTGGTGAAATGAAAGAGTGACATTGAGACTGTCACAATTTTTTCATGCATGAATTAAAAAATTGGCTGATTCATTCTTAAAAATCTGTCAGAGCCTTTATTGTAGTTTTCAGAAACACTGAATATATTATTTGGACACTACATACAGTAAGAAAGCCATATAGCATCCTACATCTAGAATCCTCATTAATGCTGTGGTGGACCTGGAGCCAAGGAAGGAGAGACCATTCCACACACACACACACACACACACACACACACACACACACACACACACACACACACACACACACACACACACACACACACACACACACACACACACACACACACGCATTCACAATGATTTGGGCAATATATCCCATAGACAAAAGGTCCAAGTCAGCTTTCTTTATAAGCTTAGTTGATTTTTATAAAGTGTGGTTTAAATGAAAGCCATTCAATACCAATATCTAGTCCAATTCATTCAACTGACCAATTCATAATAAATGCATTTGCTGTGCAAAAGGTGGGTTATAACCCTGCTTAGAGAACCACAGATCTATAAACATGTCAGCTAACTATTATAAATGAGTCTATACATTAAAAATAAAATTTAAATCCAGTTCATGGTGTAAGTTTAGTAAATAACTTACACACAGTCTGTAGACGATCAGTGTTCATGATCTGGTTCAAAGCTCTCTCTATTTTGGCTCCTTTTCCCCTAATGCGCTCACAAATCCATTGCATGTGGAACAACAGGTAAACATCATGTTGACATTTTGTTGAGAATCACCTGGTTCATTGGCATCTATAGACATTTGTCTAATGTGTTTAAATCAGACTATGCAAAGTTTTTGTGCTGTCTTGGGATTGGTTCATTTCTTTAAACAACAAAACAAATCCACAAATACATTTAAACTGTAGAGCTATACCAAAGCTATATTCACAGTCTGAATATTGTGTAGTGTTTTTCAATATTTTAATATTATTGTAAAAGTACAAACAGTATAAAACTTCCAAAAGTGACCAGTGCTATAATGTGTAATGCATATATTTTTGGAAAGTGTTTTTTGGTGATGGTTTAAAATTTGCACTAACCCTATGCTTTCTACACACAGACATAAAACTGCAATAAAAGGCTGTAAATAATTCATCCAGTGCCTGAGGTATATCAGAGACAGCTGACAGGGTAGAAGCAGAGACTTAAGCTACACCTAGGCAGATGCACTTTCTCTGGCAGTATTAGGTGTTTCTGTGAGTTTAAATATAACCTTTCCTTGTGGTTTGAGTTTAGTTTTGATTTATGGGTTGTGATGTTTAAGCAGCCAACACATCCAAAATCATGCTCTTCCATGGGAAATAATTACTGAATCGTACAGTACACTTTGGCCATTTTGTTTTAATATAAAGTTGACATTTTAAGTGGCATATATTTATTTTTACAAATGTTTAAATTGAGTTTATTTAAGGAGCAAGATAAATATTAAGTCATTAGAAGATCCTGCCCTTTTTTCAGTCAAAGAGCAGGTTTGATGACACACTCATTCATAATACTTCTATAGGTGCTTGAATTTATGTATAAATCACTTTAAGAATGAAGTCCACACACACCTTAAGGTCTGTTCAATCATTTACTCCAACCGGGCAAAAATTACACAAACGTTTTGGCTTTAAAGCCATCATCTGTGTGCAGCCATTGTAGATCAGGCATACATTTTTAAAAAGCTAAAACAGACTATGTGACGTGCTTGACGAGGTTGCAGAACATCACATACACCTCAGAGAACACACACAAATAAAACTATTCTATTTATCCCATTGTCACTGTCTGGTTATGAAGGAATATTTTTTATTCATGTTCAGTTTGGAGCCAAGAGAGGTGTGGATTCTTTTATTGTAAATTTCTAACATGAATTACATTTTTAATGTGTTACATTGATCTGTGTTAGTTTTGTTTCATTTGCGAATCTGCCTGTTTGAGTGCCTGCATTATTTTAAATCATTGAAAATTAGAAATCAGTTTTTAAAGCCTATCAGATTAACCAAGTTGTCCTCTCACGTACTCTTAGTCACCTCATCAGGCACTCCACCCACGATCCATCTGATGTGTACTGTACACTTAGCTGTTCCAACCATAACCATCAGAAACCTGCTAGTTGTGATCTCTTTGGTTTGCAGTCTAAAGGGAAAACCGTGTTAGGTCGATGAAGATCTGATCTCAGTGAATCTCATTTCATAATGCTGACAATGACATGGTATACATTAGACAGCATTTTGTACATTTTTATATATGTAAGTTTCCCTGTCTCAAAACATCAGGATAGCATAAAGCAGACTGGACACAGCCCATACATCACATGTTAGACCCAGAATATCTCTGCTATGTGCTCTATTTGAATCCCTGAAAAAATCCAGAAGATCTGACTGAGAAGTTTAGATGCCAAACAATGTGTAGCTGATTTAGAACTAACACTCTCCTGTAAATATTTGACTTATTTAGTATCCTAGAGTATGGATGTTACTGAATTCCTAAATGAAAAGGAGTATTTTATAGTGTTTCATTACTTGTTTGTTAAGACATGGTTATGCATGAGCAACAGAGTAATGAATAAAGTCCAGACAACATCACAACATCAAGAAAAACATCACTGACCAGGTTTACTTATGTCTTATTGTGAAAGCTCTCAACCACATTCTCCATCTTATCTGTGTCTGTGAAAGGAATGTGACAAAGTTGTTGTTGTTATTTATACCCCGTGTGAGGATTGAGAGGAGAGGTGGCAGCATGGCAGCATGGAGACATCTTTATCTTTATCAGCTACATTTACATAAGAATAGAAGAGATTGCAGCTCCATGTGCATCCATGTGGTTGGTGTGGTGTTGTTGTTGGGGGGTTGGTGGACTGGTGGCGATGATGGAGGGTCCAACTGATCATTCCTAGATATGAAATAAACAGAAAATATGGTTTAATAAAAACTAATTAAACGATGCCTCTTGTTTGTTACAGATTTCCTTAAACACTATAATCACTGTTCTTGCTCTTCGACTAGGAGAAAATGCTCTGTATTTCAGGAATTTTTTCCATTCTTTAAAATGGAGGTATTTACAGATTCAATATCTTAGGCCTACCCTGTTTAGTATCAGTTATCCTATTCTATGTTTTAGGCTGCACTGATCGAAGAAGTTTTCCAGGACTCTGCTTGGATGTTCTCTTTGAAACATTAGGTGCGTTCCGGTGTTCCATGTTTGTGTCATGTGATTTATGTAATTAGTTGGTATTTATTTAGTGTTTGTTTTGCTGTGTCATGTTCCTAGTTCCTGTGATCCCCCCCCCCCCCCTTATGTTTCATGTTTTTCATTAAGAAACCGTGTTTGTTTTGTTATCCCTGCATTTGGTTCTGGTTTTATCCTTGCCGTGGCAACCACCATTTCTGACAATGATCTTGATTATGGAAGAGGGTTCCTCTGCTTTCCAGGCCTGTTTAAACGAGATGTTTCATGGCATTTACAACTGGTTTGTGTTTGTCATGGCTTCCATCAATTGCATTCTTATTTATCTGCCAGAACAAAGAATGTTTATCATGTGATGGAAGTACTGACCAGGTCATTAACTCAGATGTATGCCAAGGCAATTTTATTTTGCAGCCTTTTATTTTCTGTAGTAAGTCCTGTTTTTAAAGGATGGAGGAGCAACCAACATTTAGGCATACAGTAATCCAATAGCTGTCTTTGTATGCCTTTGTATCCAATAGCTGAGTTCTTCTATAGAATCCTTTGGAATCTAAAATAATATCAGTGATCCATGATATCAATATTGCCAAATCCAGTATATCTTTTATGGTGTTCTAGACAAGCTTCACCTGATGATATTCTGAGACCTGACTGGCTAATTTAAGCAGGGTGAAATTAAATTCTTGCAGCCAGGCAGCTAGCTCTGGAGGAGTGGCATCACTGATAAGAGTTAAAAAGTCAAGAGTCAAGTAAAGTAAAGTCAAGAAGCTTTTATTGTCATTTCAACCATATATAGCTGACGCAGTACACAGTGAAATGAGACAATGTTTCTCCAGGACTCTGGTCCTACATAGAACAAGACAAAGCTAAGGACTTAGTAAGTAGTCCTAGACACATAAAGTGCATCTGTGCAACCTGGTGCAAACAATGCAGGACAAAAGACAAAATATACAGTGCAGGACAAATGACAGTGTAAACAAAAAAATACAAGACAATACACAAAAGACAATACACAACAGCACCAAGCAGTGTAAATACTGTATGTTCAAGCAATATTACCTGTGCGGAAATACTGGAATGAACATTAGTATTATAGCAGCAGTTACATGAGGTATTGTAAAGTATTATGCAAAACAGCAATCAACTGAAATGTGAGACAGCATGTGCAAAGAGCAAAACAGTGTGCAAAAAAAGCAAAACAGTTTGATATGATGGTGCTGTAGAAATCATGAACAGAAGGCTTTCATATACATGTTTTGTATATGTCCAGTCCAATAGCCAGTTATTTCAATTCAATTCAATTAAAATTTATTTGTATAATGCTTTTAACAATGGACATAAGAAACATAAGGTACATAATACAAAAAGATGAATATTTTACAAAAAAAAAATCAAGATTAATATTAGACATATTCAAATGTATTTGTATTTATCTCCATCGAACAAGCCTGAGGTGATTGAAGTGACTGTGGCAACGAAAAACTCCTTAGATGGAAGAATAAGAAGCCTTGAGCGGAACATGACTCAAAATGGAATCTCATCCTCATTTGGGTGACATTGAAGGGTATGATTATAAGTATACAGTCTGAAAATTGTTGATGAGGATGGAGGAGGAGGTTGTTGTCCTCAAAGACCACATGTAGTTGGAATCTCCTCTAAGAATGTCTGAATACTTCATAAAGCAGATTCTAACTAGAGCTGGTACATGTCTAGATGCTAAAGGATTCTCAGATAGACAGATTTAAGTCAATGGATAACTCTGGTTTCCTTCCAGTCCATCGTTTTCAGCCTATTGTTTACTCATTGATTATCAGTGGAGATAAGCTTTGACAATGGTTGAATGGGCTGTAGAACAGTAAGGAAACCCAGTTTACATCTAACATCTGGTAAGAGTAATTCATTTTTAGTTATCAAGCCAGCTTCACTGATATAATTGTTATCTGTTCATAAAAAGGCACTATTAGCCAATTCAACTATAATTAATGAGCATTTCTTGATTTCTTTTGGTACCCCCACCCTTTGATGCTCAGTAATATTTATGGAACAGAAGCTGATGACAGATTAGCCTGAATTCAGGGGGATTTCTGATGTAGTGTCGACTTGGAGGAGAAGAAAAGTAATCATGGATTGTCTCTATTCTACAACATCACTCATCTGGGAAAGAGTTATTTCTTCTCCCTTATGGATTCATCACAATGTCCAAAATCAGAGCAACCTAATGTTTTCCATTACTCATGAAGATTTAAAATACCATCAAAGTGTGAATTAATTTAACAGCACAGACAGATTAACTAGTTACTCATAACAACAGTATTATAAAACATCTGTCCAAAAATGGAGACTCACAGTTGCAAGAACGGCCGAGTTCAGGACACCTCTTTTTACCTACTGTATGTCCACCTGCTATGCTTTTGGTGTTTGATTGAACATAAGCATGAACATGAAGATTGATCATGTTTGAAAGCAAAAAGGGAATTAGAAGTAAAGACAGAAAGTAAAGAAAGTCTATTTTTAGTTAGATAGCGAGAAACAGCAGCAGGTCAATGATTACAAAGGAGCCAAATATTTCCAGGGCCTCCCTTTGGCATGCCCTGCCTTTCCCTGATAATGTTCTTACACAAAGTCAGGAAGCTGGCTACTGTTTGCTGCTGAAAACATAAACTCTCTTAATATACTTACAAAGTTCACAACATGGAACCTGACCTTGTGCTGTCACATTGTCAGTATCTATATTGCATCATGTTTAACAAGCTAATGTAATTCAAAGATGTATTAATTATTCAGAAATGTCTTGTGTTGATGCTTTACAAATCACACCATCATCCTGATTTCTGGTATGTAATGATGTCATCGTTTAATTTACAGGACTGTAGTTTATCACAGCCAAGTCAGTGTGCATCAGATGTGTAAGTTATTGTATATGTAAGTAAAATGTATCTGTTACTTATAGAGGAGTCACTGATAAATATCTATTTTTAATTTTCTTGTTCAGATCTTTGTAAATCTTACAAAAGCAAGAGTTGTTTATGATCAGTGGAACAGGGAACAGTGTAATAGCAGGAAATGGAATGTTTCTGAGGGAGGGTCTGGGTTTCCTCCCCCATCTTAGCTGCACAGAATAGACTCGAATGCCTCACCCTTTTGGGATTTCTAAGAGCCTTTCATTTAGACCTTATCCTCCTCTAAGGAGCAGAGTGACCATGAGAGGAAAAAAAACACCGCAGCTATATAATTCCTTGGTTAGTTTGTTCAAGTGACATTGAGTACTAGGCTATAGTTTTTTATATTGGCTAAATTGCATGTTAATATCCAGAAATAATACTTTTAAATTATGAAAAAATATTTACAATCCATTAAACTATATATATATATATATATATATATATATATATATATATATATATATATATATATATATATATATATATATTACTATAAAACAAATGTTTATTGTGAAATTATAGTCTTCTTCTTCTTCTTCTTCTTCTTATTATTATTATTATTATTATTATTATTATTATTAATATATATACTGTTATACTTTTTTGTTGTTTAAATCACAAATCATTTTGTTGTTTTTATTAATTACTGAAATAAATATCCTTATTGCTATTAATCCCACTTAATTTTTATCACTTAATTTTGGCTATTTCCCGTTAAAAAAAATGCTTCACAAATCATTGTGAATTCTTGACAGACTTTAAGGTCATTTGAGAGTTTGCATGTTGTAAAATCAGCAATCACACACAATCACAACACAATAAATCCTTTAAGAGATTCCTTTTAGTCAGCAGTGGGTCATGAAGAAAGGCTTGAAGTCTTGAAGTCTGTATTTGACTGACTCTCTCTCTCTCTCTCTCTCTCTCTCTCTCTCTCTCTCTCTCTCTCACACACACACACACACACACACACACACACACACACACACACACACACACACACACACACACACACACACACACACACATTTGGAAACATTCAGTAGTTTTTTTCCACGCAAATAAAAAAGCAAATTGACAATCTGAAAAAATGAACCACATAAATCAAATTGATAGCTTTATCAAATTGAAAAGCCTTGACATAAACACTTTAATCGAGCCAATTAAGTTAAATCCTAATGAAATTTCGATCAGATTTAGAAGTGTAATGTAGATCTGAAACAATCCAATAAATAGGATAAAATAACATAATAATGTAAACACAAGAATCTGACTAATTACATACCTTCTACACATGTGCAGCGCAGTGGTACTTAAGTTTATTTACTTCTTCTATTTGCAAAGTTTTTTTTTGACTATATGTAAGTTACGTGTAAATAAATCTTTGAATCCGATTGCAATGGTTAAGCTACAATATAAACAGTAATTCTGCAATCATATGAATGAAAATGTGAGCATCTAAAATAAAATGTACAGAACAGGTTGTGTTCCAGGAACTGGGTGTCATAAATATGTTAATAATATAATATAATATAATATAATATAATATAATATAATATAATATAATATATAATATAATATATAATATATGGTTCTGTGTAGGATTGAAAATGAACAGAACATAAAACCTTATGTTTTACAAGGAGTAGAAAGGAATATGTTGAGAAAGAAATAAAACGTTGTGAATCTTCCTAGTAAAGAAGGAAGCAATTAAATAAACGCTAGCAATGAAATGAAAGCGACTCTGTTTTCTAAGTGGAGAAAACGGGATGGGGAGGAAAAGTAAAGCAGAAAGTTTTTGGTCGTAGTGCACAGGTCCGCCCTCTGTCTGTGTGTGTGTGTGTGTGTGTGTGTGTGTGTGTGTGTGTGTGTGTGTGTGTGTGTGTGTGTGTGTGTGTGTGTGTGTGTGTGTGTGTGTGTGTGTGTGTGTGTGTGTGTGTGTGTGTGTGTAGGGGGCTGATGCAGGCAGTGGGCCGGGCCTGGGGCCAGCTGAAGTCCATCTGTAGCACTGCTTCACTCTTCCTCCACCTTTAATATGATTGATCAGCGAATGGAAAAGCAGAGGAACAGGACAGGAGCGCGGAGAGATCTTCACCTTTTACATTGAACCTGTCTTCCATTTCTCTCCTGATTGAATTTAAACTCAAGCGAGCTTGATGTGAGCAAGGCAGGGGGAAAGCAAGCAAGCAAGCAAGCAAAAAAAAAAAAAAAAATCACTTCTTTTTCCCTTTTCTCACCCTCACAGTGCACTTCTCCACTACATCACCTTTAAATTTTTTGTTGTTGTTGCTTTTTCTTTTTTTTCTTTTTTTTCATTTTCTGGTACCTCCTTGGATACTTTGGCTTACAGCACGGCTTCACCTGGGCACCTTTTCCTGAAGTCTCACCAAACAACACCAAGAGTTTCTTCTGCCAACTTTAACGCACGTCAGGGCAAAAACCCAGAAAAGAACAGAAAAGAAAAATCCATCGGCAGGGAAAAAGCAAAAAAAAGTTTTTTTTGTCTTCTATCGCGTAAAGAAGCGTTAAAGTTACACAATGAGTCTCAAATCAGATTCTGAGCCGAACAACAATGTATCATTAGAGGAGGAGGTAAGGGACAAACTACTCTTTAAAGTTTGTGTGTTTCTGCTGGACGGAGCTGATAAAGATGTCCGAACTTTGGGGAAACTTTTACTTCCTCTTTTTTTCTTTTGTAATTTTAATGTAGCCCACTTTTTAGTAATATATAGAAACTTTTTTTTTGACTCTTCTGTTTTCTGATTTGTTAATAATGTCGACATCCAGCGTGCAGGGATGTGGCTCTTGAACGCGGCACAGGTGTGAGAGAGGCTTCATGGTGGCAATATTGTTGTTCAGATTAGTTTTGTTTTTGTTTTTACTTATTTGCTGGAAGAATGCGAGTTGGAAAGGAAATGGTTGGCTGTGTAGTTAGTTGATGATTGATCTGTAGTCTGATGGTGTAAAGCTGAACATCTCGAGTTAGCTCTGTTTAGTGACCGCTATTAAACTCTGTTTAAAATTCATGACACAATGAGAGGGGGAAATACTTTTATTTGATCATAAATTAGATTATGTTCTCACTCTTAGGAGCACATTCTCTTAGAAGTACTACAAGTATTAATCTTTTAAATGAAAAGTTTTTAAATTGTGGTCCTTAACTTCAATTTATAAACCTTAAATCAGATTTAAGGCTATTTAAAAACTAAGAGATCCTTGAGGGAACCATAATGACAAGGAAATAGTATAGTTTAGTACCCGGTTTAAGCATTTACATGGTTTCACTTTAATTAAAATGCATTTTATAATGCTGTATTATTGTATCTCTATATTAAAAAAAATAATAATAATTTCCGGATGGCTTTGATTAAGCATCTTCCTTAACTGACCTAGCTCATTGAGTAATAACTAATTTAACGTTACTCTGAACAGCAAATATTATGTTTAAAAGATAAAGCATGTGTCAGCGGTGTTAAGCTTAATGTCTGTTAGCTTATAGTAAACTGTGCTTAGGGTTAAAATGCTCATTGACAGTCAATCTGCAAATAGTGCAAATAACATGGCTGAAGATACTGAAACCTTCAGTCCAGTCTTCCTGTCAACTTTGGCCCCTGCACTGGAGGGATTTCCTGCTGCATGTCTGCTCAGTTTAGTTTTCCCATTATTTTGTAGGAGACCAAACGCCACCAGTGTCTCTCCAGGACCGCAGTCTGTTTTTTTAAACCTATGGATAAAAGCACCTTGTAGATACGCAAGATGATTGTTGCACTGCATTTTATAATGGTCATAAAATCAGTTTGTCTTGGATTAACAGTTGATCTGTTGTACTTTTTTCTTGTTCCTGTATGGTTCTGTGGTTTTGGTTTGTCATCATGGTTCTAGGTAGAAATGATCCTTCGTATCTGTGGAGTTCTTTTTGTCGAGTTTGTGTTTTATGATGAAGATATTGTGGTGCTACAGCTCTGCTAAAATCAGGCTAGATGCTGCATGCTCTCCTCCAAGTATCACAAGTGTGTGTTCTGGCTGTAACAGGTGTGTGACTTGTTTTCGAGTCTAAAGAAGACGTGGAATTATGAACATGCAGCAATATGTTTTGTCGTGATTCATTCATTTATCCAGCAGTTTTGGCAGTCGTTTAGCTTTTTTTTCGTTCATTGTCACAAAACGTATTGCTCATCTTTTACAGTGGATTCCATTTGAAAAGGGTCAGAAATACTAGAGATGGCTTTAACCTTTTGTGTCCAGTGTTTGTTGGCTCACTCGTGCTAACTCACTGTGAGAATATTTCTGCCTTGGTCCAGGCTTTAGTGTTCTCTCAAATGAAGGAAATGATGACTTTGTTCCAGTCCGTCCTGTATGTGGCGGAAATGATGCATTTCCAAATGTGAGGCTTGAGCTGAATTGTCTCAGGTTTGAAATGTGTGGGGTTTATTTTTTTTAGCAAACTAATTTTCACCAATATCTTTGTAAAGCTAAAGGTAATACATGGATGGACTCCAGCAGTCAACACTGTGTTTTTGTGTTTTATTTCCTCCCCTCTCAAGGCAAGATTAAGAAAGAAACCTATAAAATATTCGTTCTCAAGTATGTGTACAGCATTTTATTTTTTTATTATCTGGCACAAGTGCGGGCCACCGTTCTTGTTTTTATGTATACTTTTCACAAATGTGTATAAATCAACATTTTTTTTTCTTTTGTGCTCAGTAAATTTCCCACTGAGCCTCTTTTACAGCCTTTCCAATCACTATTTCACTATTTGCTTCATCTGATTCATTTTGTAGTGAAATTAGACTTTTCTGCCTTCCACTGCATTGAAGCAGGATTTCTTTTTCGTTCCCCGTAGAGAGATTCTTGCATCCACAAAACACTTTTTCACGCTCGGTTCGCTCACTCACACTTGGTAGCCGTTCACACACTTAATGTCTTCACTTAACTAACACAGTTTCTCATGATTTCTGTGTACAGTCAATCTTAAATACTGAACAAAAGCTGAAAATGGAGCGAGTTTCTGAGAAAATAGGAAGGGAAAAGTTGCAAGCGGGCAGGACTGAAGGTAGTTTGAAACTTGATTAATAAACAGTATCTTTTATATTTTTTCAGGTACTGGTACTCTTCCACGAAATCAAATTCACAGTGAAAGCACACTTCAAGACTCTTATTAGCCCACTTGCATACTCAAACATAAAGGATTGATTTGCGTGTGTGTGTTCTGTGAATACTGAGGCATTTTCATTTTCTAGGTACGAACACTTTTTGTCAGTGGTCTGCCTGTAGACATCAAGCCACGGGAGTTGTATCTGCTGTTCAGGCCGTTCAAGGTATTCAAAAAACTGAGTGCTCTGAAGTAACATGCTTCTCCTTCTCTGGAATATTTCATGATGTATATTTGAGGGTGTGTCTGTGTGTATCAGCTATATTTCTGTATAGTCTGTCAGTTAACAGACTATATTCTGTAAAGAGTCATGCTTACCCAAAAATATAATTGTTTCTGCTTTTCTTTTTAATTTTTTCAGGGATATGAAGGATCACTTATAAAACTAACTTCGAAGCAGGTATTATTTGTGAGTTACTGTGTAAATATTAAATGGAACGATGCTACATGTTTAATTCATCAATCTAAACCTCCCTCTTTCTCTCTCAGCCCGTTGGCTTTGTTACCTTTGACAGCAGGTCTGGAGCCGAAGCAGCGAAAAACGCATTAAATGTAAGTAACTGTTCAGTCGTCTGTAAGTAAACGTGTGTGGCAGTGAATACTGAATTATTGATTCAGCTCCCCAGCTTGTGCACCATATCTCGCATCTTAAAGTTTGACTCAATGACTCAATGCCTCAATGCCTTTTCGTGCCTAAATAAGTTTGCTTCGCTCTCGGCCCCTAAAAGTGGAAAGTTCCATGACGTCACTGGGTTGTTGGCTTAGATTTTAAAAGCCCTCAGTGCTGTCAAAATACAGCAGATGTCTTCTGTATCTGTTAAGCTTGAAAAGGGCACATCGCCTCGGAGTCTCTGATGTTTCAAAACTTAATCACTGCTGTGGCCCTTAACAAACTGATCAATCTGCTATTTTCACATGGTTCTGCAGCCAGAATAAAAATGACTGTTGCTCTTAACATTCTGCTTCTCTAGCAATTATTAGCAAAGATGGTTATGGTTTGAACCACACTGCTTTCACTCTTCATTAGAGTGACCCCGAGATCACACTCACTTTGCACTGACCCTCAAGCCCTTTTGGTCTGCTACACTGTCCTGTATTTTTTATTTTATTTTTTATTTTTTTTAAATAAAATAAGGGGATTCGCTTTGACCCGGAGAACCCCCAGACACTGCGTCTGGAGTTTGCTAAGGCTAACACCAAGATGGCAAAGAGTAAGCTGATGGGCACACCGAATCCCTCAAGCCTGCACCCAGCTCTCGGGGCTCACTTTATTGCACGTGATCCATGTGAGTATGTCAGTCTGGCTTTTAATGCACACTTGTGCACATTTTTCTTCAACATTCTGCCAGAGCTCTCCATCATGCTAAGCGTACAATGCTTATGGGTCAGATTGTCTTTTTGCACTGATGTAGGATCTCCATAATTTGTTTTGATGTAGAATAATAGCCATGAAACTAAATTGGTGATCCAGTGTCAAGCTGATATCAACAAAATACGGAATCCTTTTGCAAATTGGGTTCGAAAGATTATTTTTGTAGCTGTTGTTGATATTTAGATATGAACAGAAGCAACTGATTTTTTCCTTTTGTTAGGATTGATTTAATATTTGGGATTTGATTTTGATATTTAGGTTTGTGCTTTGTGTTTATTATATCGGTAGACATTATTTTAGGTACAGTTTGTGTAAGAGTTTTTGTGTAAAAGACAAAAAATTAAGCTTAATAGTTTTTAAAGAATACAATATCAGTACTGATCCTCAGTAGCAGGAAAAAGTGATGGTCATCTCCAGTGTGAGTTGTTGTGTGTAAAACAGTTCACAGGTTCATTTGATATGTATAAAGGGGAATTTATCGGTGGTGCTCACTTCAGATTGTGTGAGACTGGCTGTTCCTAATGTTTGCTGTTTTACTTAGATGATCTAACTGGTGCTGCACTGATCCCAGCATCCCCAGAGGCATGGACACCGTATCCCCTCTACGCCACTGAACTAACCCCTGGCCTGCCACACACCGCCTTCACCTACCCTGCAGCCGCTGCAGCTGCCGCTGCCCTGCACGCCCAGGTGAGGGAGCAAACGGTGTGTTCCTGTTCTTTTCCTTACAACCACATGCTGTATTGATGAGCCTGTACACCTGCTGCCCCTTTAGCTTGAACTGCAGGATGCAGGTCTTATTTCTTACTAAAACCTCATGCATCGTTGACCGAGGGACAAAGGAACGAATGAGCAGATCTTCTCTCATAGAGCGAATTCTTAGAGTCTTCTGGAAGCTTTCTCCATTCGACTGAGGCTTGATCAATCTCTACCTCGTTCCAAACAGGCTGATGCTTATTACACTTCTGCTGTGAAGATCAGTGTCACTTTTCCAACGTCATCCTAATGTCACTGTTTTCAGAGTGGTCTGTTAGCAGTCCTCTGAGAGTGAGTAACGTTCCTTCTTTCCCAATATATCTCTCAAGGAAAAAAAAATTCTCCATTTGCCAGTGTTGCTAAGGGTTTCACAACAAAGAAAATCTGTTTTTAATTGTGTCTCACTTGGATTATGCGTTGGTTTTTGAGTGAATCTGTGGCTCGGTGGGGGCCAGTTAAACATTAGCCAAAAGGCATGTTTGGATTTTTTACAAGCTACTAAAACAGTGCAGAAAGAAGCTGTGATGACTTTTGTTCTACATACAAATACAGCCTTGTCTATATACTACATTGCTGTTAACATTAGTGCAGCCACAGAATTGTTTTTAAAACATTTGAGCTTCAATTATATATTTTTTAATTTAAATTTTTTCCTCATTTTAAAGATCATGTCACTTATGTATTTTATTATTTAATTATCAAATTAATAAAATGGTATCTGAGCCAGAAAACTGATTTTACAATCCTGCTTAAGACTCTGTTTTAATATTTAATGCTGTTCACTGCCATGTGTAATTGAATGTGACTGGTGTAGCAGATTGGTTCAGTCTGGACGGATCAGGTTTATTGATTAAACAGGCAAATTATGCCTTCTGTTGCAATGACAACAAGGCAATGTACAGTAGAAGTAATGTCCCAAAGTGCTTTTGTCAAATCTCACTTAAACCTGGCTGCTCCATCATTCTTATTTAGAAATTATGTTCTATAAACCTGCAGTGTTTTTCTTTATTTTAAGCGCAAATTATTGCTTTTAATGGAGGTTTGATCATTTAACCTGCGTTTGGACACAGCGAGTGGTCTGGTGTGTGAGTGCTGATGTACTGTGAAAGGCCTTGACCTCTGGGGCAGGGGCTAGGGGAGTTGGAGACTAAAGAAGATTGGTAATTAGTCCTTTAATCTAAAATTGCTAAAATCACATGGACAGGTAAATGCTAAACATATCACAAAGCTCTGACTGGGGGGGATAAAAATGGACAGCTATATTGATCCAAAGTCTAAACCTTCACTGCAAGGTTAAATAGTTTTCAAGGTCAAAAGTGTTCACTAAACGAAGTCTAGTTTGGAATGACTTCCTGATGCATTTTTAATGCTTTTGTGTGAAGGTCCATCATGCATCGGTTACTACTGACCCGTCATTTCCACTTTGTATAAGGAAGGACACGATCTTTGCTAAACTCAGATAAGAACAAGTTACTCTGATCCTATTGTCTGCTTAGTGACACTGGTTAGGTTTCAGTGTGTTTCTCAGGATGGAAAAGACAGTAGTTAAGATTTAAAGTGGAATAAAAAAGTTCACTAAATTTGTCCTAAAACAGAACGGATATTGTTCAAAATTCATGTATAAGTCTGCAATTAATCAATAGAATTTTATGCCTCATGACTTTTTGGTGCCCAGACATGATTGATTGTCACAAGCTGTGAAGTGGCTTGTCACATATTCTTGAAGACAAGAGTGCACCAAAAAAAAATTGGTTGTTCGGTACTTTTGTGATTCACCTAAAGTCATAATGGACTGGAAATGTCTCTTGCATGTTATTGCCTGCAGTGCAGTACTCTACTGTAATCGCTCTGTGTGGATCATCAGGGCTTGAAGCAGGACCCAAAACAGGAAAGAGAGCTTTTTCCAGCTCAGCAAAACAAGATGTTATTGCACATGTTACAGCAGATCATTGTTCATACTGTTAAACATGAATTGCATGGTTTAACAAGTACGACAAACAAGTCAGAAACAACAAACATTATGCATTGAGACAACCAGTCAGTGTTACCACTTCTGACAGCCTCACATTGCCTGTGCATGCTTGAGATGAGTTTTTAGATATTCTGTTGAGGGATGGCTTCCTATTCCTCCAGCAACACTGTTTGCAGCTTCACACGGGTTCCTGAAGGAAATGACCGTTTGAGATGTTCTCACTGAATCTGCAGCTTCACGCCGAGTCATGCCTCCTTGCAGCATTCCAGTGGCCCTGTTGAGGTCAGAATCCTGCAATCTTACTAAGCGTGGCATTTTCAATGCTTTCTGACATCAAATGAAGCTTTCAGAGCCTTAAATGATGACCAGTTCCCAATGACTGACACCAATTGGTACCTAATAAATCATGCCTAGAGACCATCAAAACCATGAATGATGACATTTCATTAATGACAGCATTGACTAATAATAAACTTGCATGAATTGTGAAAACACACTTTGGGTTTAGGGTAACTTTGATGAAAGGTTTTGATCTATTTCAAATGTTGAATAGTGTGTGTGTGTGTGTGTATATACAGTAGCAAGCTTGTGGAGTTTCCTGCCTTTTGGTGAGGATCACTCGCACTAAAGCTACGTTCACATAAATCTCCATTTACCAGTAAACGCTCCTACTGCTGGTTGCAATAGTAACAGCATTTTTCCATGGGTGGAACAACTAGCATTCAAAATCTGTTTTCTTACAGATAAATTGAAACATTTTGGAGGAAGATTTGGTGTTTGTGTAAAAGAAAATAAAAAGCATATCACATGATTTCTACTGTTCACTTAAATTCACCAATGAGTCGCTCAGTATCTGCATAAACTTCAACTTAGTGACCACTATCTCTCCTTGAAAATGAATGACCTGACCGTCCAGCGACACAACTATCACTGAGAGTCGCTGTGCATCTGAAATGTAACATAAGTAGCAAACCAGAAGAAAGCTGTTGTGTATAGTGAATGATTTGCTAACAATAGTGTTGACCTAAGATTTAGTTTAAAAATTAGTTTGATTTTAATGTCTACAAATCAAACGCAATATCGTGTCCTGAATTTATAATAAAAAAAAATAGGTCACGATACCCATGATGGCTCAAAGTCTATTGTGACCTAATTTATCACAATATTGATATCCTCTTATGTTCTTTCTTTATCCCACACCAGTGTCCACTGTATCCCACAGCAAAATATAGATATGTTTAGAACTGACCAGCTCAGGAACTGAATGATGGTGCAGTGAGCTCACTAAACTTAGGATTAGACTAATGCTGGGGTCCACTGGCCTCTAAAGGGATGTCATTTTCAATCTCCATGCATTTGAAATGCAGTGTACCAAAAGAAAAAAACATGATGCCTCCAAGTTACTCTTTTGTTATCCTGTATTGTTAACTGTGACTAGTGACGTAGTTATAGAATTAAGGAAAATGTCTGGATGTTGATTAAACTAAAGGAAGTACCCGTGTATAAATATGAATTATTGATTTAAAGGTATGGAATGGTGCTTTGTGATGCATCACAGTGAAACTATTCTCATTTTATATTAGCTTTTAACCTAGAACTAATGGTAAATATAAACACGTAAATATAAATGTGTGTGAGAGGGACACACATAATGACCATCCACTCTGTATCTTTTCCAAAAAAACCCATATCACCACTTAGATTTATTAAAATGTGTGAACTTTCTGGGCTCTGAGCTGCTGTTCTTTCTCACAGATGCGCTGGTACCCCTCACCCTCTGACACTACGCAACCAGGATGGAAATCCCGTCAATTCTGTTAATTGTAGAAGAGTAAGTATCTCTAAATCTGCTGAGCTTTGGATTTTATTTTGTGACCGTGTGAACATGGACTTGTTTGCGTTTCTTTTGGTTCACACACTCTCTCTCTCTCTCTCTCTCTGTGCTGTTTAGTACATGCAGGTTCGTCCCTCCATCCCTCAGTCCCTCTCATTAAGGTGTGCTGGGATCAACATTTAAAACTGTCAGGTATATTATCAACAGCAGCAACAAAATAAAGTGTATAAATGGATCGAATAAAAATGGAAAAAAACTCTTCTCTGAAGGACCCTGAGCTTAAATTAAAACAATGTTGTCTACAGCTGAGGCCTCATGGGCTAATGGTACAGTCTCTACTATTCAAAGCCACACCTGTGACGAGCCAATCATGTGCAAGTTGAAATTCTCTTGCTGCTCTCTGTTGGTTGTGTGTGTTTGGGGGGGGGATAATCATTATGCATGTTGAAGTATATTATATGGCATGAAATGTAGAATGCAAAGTTGTCAGGTTTGTTTAGTTTTGTTTTTTCCCCCTCCTTGTGTTTCCTCCATTTGGTCGTGCTCTTTAGCGTTCTTGCTTCTGTGAAGATCTTGTTTGACACACATGATGTTACTCTCAAGGTAGAGGTCTACATCTTGTTACTATCAAGTCTCCTTTTGTTTTTGTTTTTTTTTAAACAAATTCCACATGCACTGGGTTAAATATTTTTTTTTCCTATTCTTTATGATTGTGACTGTAAAATTGTCCATTACTGTATGGACTAATCCTTCTAAGAAGCTTCTCCTCGAGACCTCAAATCCATCGCCCCTGCTCTGGTATCTGTGCTTGTTAGAGTATATTTGAACAACAACAAAAAAAAAAGTACAAGTATTTTTGTACATTTGTGTAATGAATACAGTATTTATGCATTTTTTTGTGAAATTAAATAAGTATATCTGTATAAGATGTTAAGTCTTGACATGATCTTTTTGTCTCTATCTTGTTTTGAAGTAGATTTGTGCAATTTTTTTTTGTGTGTGTGTGTAATACTGACCTACTCAGACTGTGGCAGAACTGAATTTAATGAATGAAATGGCCTGCTAACATGATGTTTAAAAAGAATAATTAAAAAAAAAAGTGGAACTTTTTTTGTTTGTTTTTTTCTTCCAGAATGTGAGACTGGATAATAAACAGCTTGATCTGAATCATCTTTCTGGATTTCTTTATAATGTAGAAAATGACGCTGTATTCCTCTTAAGGTCAAAGACTGATCTCAAAGCCAGAAATACATACGTGAGAATTTATTCTTGTTCATTTTCCATTTTAGGTCACACTGTGCTCACTTATATAACTCGAGACTTTTTACCTTTTTACTTTTTTTTAATCTCCCTTGACTTCCTTTTGGGGAATTGTTCTTAGACCTCCTCATTTTACACTTTTACCTTCATTTAAGCTTCCCAAAAGCTGAATACAATTTATCTTCTCCTAAACTTAAGCTGTCATTTTTCTGCATACAGATTCTATGAAGATTGAGTCAGGAAGACACTATACAGTCAAATACACTAGACATGAAAGAGCTATTTTTACTCTCTATTTGTAGGAATTCTCTATGATTGATCACAGGACAATGAGCGCTGAGAGGAAGTAGCTGGGCTGAGCTGGCTGGAGCGCTTGCTCAGAAATGTCAGACAGAGGAATTGTATGTGGATGCACTATATCACTAATGATAGACATCTATGATGTTGAGAGAACTGGAAAATTACAGGATGCTTGAGTCATGAAGGTGTATGCATACATGCATAATGTTTAGAGTGCAGATATGTTGTTCACTTTGATTTTTGAGAGAGAGAGCGAGAGAGAGAGACTGAGACTACTGAAGAAGTGTTATGGCCCACTTTACTGTTTGGAATCAGTCTGTATAAAGGAGTCATTTTATAATGTTTACAAGTGTTTCTAGCCTTAAAACTGAATTCATTCAAAATAAATCTACAGACCTACAGTACATTTAGGGTATACGTTTGAAAACTGTTAGCAGGAATTAGCACTATTTAAAAAAAAAAAAAAACATGTGCAAGTTTAAATATTTCAGGAAGAAGTAGGTCTTCATGCAGGTGGAAAAACAAGTCGCTCCACTGCATTTTGGATAATTTAAAGAGGATGAATTGCGGCTGCAGTCAAGTTTTCAAACGAGACTGAACGGACACCTGAGCAGCCTGTGTGGATGAAAACAACCAAATCCTTCTGCTATATTTCAGAAGCAGCATTCACATAGCAATATGTGAGGAAAAGGACAGTTGATTAGACATTTTAACAAGTCTAACTAGAAACCTGAAATAGGTTCTGCCCTCAGTTAGGGTAAAGCTGCTCTAGATCTTCATATTTGCCCTAAAATTAATTAGCTTGTAGTTTAAGGAGGCAAGGCTTATCTGGGTCTTCAATACCATAGCATGTCACTTTTCACTTGGATGTTACACTTGCTCTATAGAGACTGTGTGTGTGAGAGAGAGTTTGATGCGAAGTATCATTCTTCTGAACAAGCAATTTATTTGACCAACTCACAAATGGTAAATAAACTAACTTGACTCTCTTGAGTCTTGAGCTCAGCCATACATCCAGCTTGTGAACAACACAAAATGGTGAAGGAAATGTAACACATTTGTCAATAATCATAATTCTAAAATCTAATTACATTACTATGGCATTTGTGATTTACATAGGCTAGTAATTTTTTATATGGATTACTGCATACTGCTTAAAGCTTAATAGGGACTGGTCACTAGCTAGCTCACGTATTGTAGCGACCAGTTTAGCCATCCAGTTGGACAGAAGAGCTCCTATTACAGAGCCAAGTGGTGTGTGTATGAGTGTGTGTGGGAAGCAGCTTGTTGATTGAGGATGCAGGAGACTCTCTCTGCTCACTGTCAGTCCGGATTAATTTAAACTCACAACTGCTCTCATTAACACCCCCAACACACATACACAGTATTGTGTGTAGTTCCTTTGTGTCAGGCCACGGTAACATCAGACGTAACCAATTGTTATAAAAATTGCCAAATGATAACAAACATTTTTGAGAGGAATATAAAAATATGGCTAAATCTTCCTGATGGGTCATGGTGCTGTGGGTAAGAGAATTTTCAATTTATTTTGAAATCTAACCAAAATACATGGGAAGAAAACTGAACAAAGAGAAAAATTTGAAAAAATTCCATAATTTCATAAAATTTATTTGGTGATATTTTTGATGTGCTCAAGGATGAAGTTGAACAGTTTTATCCACTTTTTTTTATTTTTGCATCAAAAATTGAATTGAATTAAAAAGACCATCTGATATAAGCTAAAGGATCAGTATTTCCCTATTTCTCTGTATCTCTGTATTCTCATATTAAACAATTCTCATAAGTATTATAAA
>NC_062527.1:6954310-7039310 GCF_022655615.1 Tachysurus fulvidraco
CTACAGCATGAACTGTAAATTCTTACAGTAATTACTTCAACCTGTAGACCAAGAAAACGTATTTAGCAAAAGTCAGAATACAGTGGTAGAAAGACAGTCGAGTAGTCATATGGGTTAGAATGGACAAATTTGGACATTCAGGACATTAGTTTAATCACTGGACAAGAGAAAGCTCCAAAGTGTTTTTCCAGTCCTTGGTTATCTAGGCTCAGCTTTAACTAGCTGTGGTTAGCTGGTTAGCGTAGTATATCAAGCAGCAAGATTCACAAACTTAGTGGAGGTGCGATTAAATGCAAGACCTTTTCTCTTTTTTTGGTTATTGTACAAGAGAAAAGAAACTCTGTTGACCACTACATCAGTATACTGACTGAATAGGAATTATAAATGACAAATTAATGGCAAAGCCTGGACACATACAGTATATGACACCTGCTTGTCCTGGTGCTTGGGATAACAATTTGTCCACGATTAATTTTTATGTTTTTTAGAGTGCAGGACGAATGCACATTTATTAATTTATTTTGTGTTCTCCAGGAAAAGACATCAGCTCTGAGTGTAGTTACACATGTAGCATCGTACAGTTGGTGCCATGGCAAAAGTAGGAAAATTATGTTATTAGATTCTGACTGTGTTGTTTGGAGGCCAGCTTTGCCTTTAACAAGAGATGTTCCTCTGCTGGTTAATTGGAGTTTTATATTGGCACCCCATTGCTGTGTTTCTGTGTGTGTGTGTGTGTGTGTGTGTGTGTGTGTGTGTGTGTGTGTGTGTGTGTGTGTGAAGATAGATGGCTGTTTTACTGCTTCCAAAGCAAACATGGACAATGAGAAATCCTCTGATGCTGTTGCCTTAGCAACACACCCTTTTAAGCCTGACTGGACGAACTGCACTGTATTTCCATCTGTAATCAACAAATGAGATTCATATTCCCCGACTGATTAAAACAGGATTCTTTGCCGGTCCTTACTTGTGGCATAACTCTGTCTCTCTCTCTTTCTCTCTCTCTCTCTCTCTCTCTCTCTCTCTCTCTCTCTCTCTCTCTCTCTCTCTCTCTCTCTCTCTCTCTCTCTCTCTCTCTCTCTCTCGGGTGGTGTTGTGCAGTGCGTTCTGCAGCGTGTGTTATGCAGTGCGTGTTATGCAGTGTACATGACAGTGTTGGTCTGTTGCTTCTCTTGTCTCTAGCCCTCTGTGTGAGTTCCACACCTATCTGTGAAAAGTGTGTGCAGTGCGAACCGATGTGCTTGTAAAAGGGGTCTGGTATAAAATGGAGCACAAATGTACTGAAAGAAGAGAGTGGAGTATTAATGATGTAGGGAAGTCTTTCATATCAGAACAGTGTCAGCTGCTGGGGATGTGTTTTCCTTTTTTAATTTTTTAATTTGGTGCCACCTACAGTTCAGAATGCAGTACAGGGTGATGTATACTCTATTCACTGAGAGATAGGATTGTGTGTATGTGTGTGTGCTGAAATTGCTTTCTTGTATCAGGAATCAATCCTCTATTTGCGCTAATGTTGAGCAGTGCTCATTTTTTGCCGTTCAGCCGCACTGTTTGTGTTTCTTAATAAAACACGGAGGCATCAGGCAGATGATTCTGAACAGATCTGCTAGAGCTGAGTCATGTCATTGCGAGTACGAAAAAAGGGAGGGGCAGAGAAAAGAGAGACAGTGACATGGACAGAAAGAGAGTGTGGTGTGTGTGTGCGTGTGTATACAGAGAAATAAAAATGGAGATGAATGAATGAGAAACGCGAGAGGAAATATGTTGAAGAAAAGAGAGACTGAGAGAGGGAGGGAGGGAGGGAGGGAGGGAGAGGGAGAAAGAGAGATACAGTGTGATAGTGTTGTAAGAGGAGAGTAGAAGGGAGGGGTGTGCTAACGTGGCTGGGGCGGAGGGGGCAGAGCAGACCTGTGAGATCTCTAGGCTGCGCTCACATGCGGTTGCCTCCGAGCAGACAGAGAATAGCTTTTCTCCCAAGAGAGACTCACGACACATCGTCGTTCCTCTCCGCCAGACGTCCGCACTAAGCAGGGAGATCCTTCACTTCCCTGACATGTGAAGAAGAGGATTGATTGAGCACAACAGCAGCAGCAGCAGCCGCAGCATCTCTCTGCCTTTCACTCTGGAGGTTTGGGAGTTTTGGGATATTTTTCTACAGAAATATCTCACTCCAGAAACCTTGCATCAGGACACAGAGGAAGGCTGGCCAGCAGACAGGTCACTGAGGATTTTATTCCCCCAAAGTCAATGAGCTGCTGTCTTCAGCTGCCACGTTTGCAGATCCTACAGGTGGCACTTTGAGCAACTGTTGAGGTGTGTGTATACCTAACGCCTTGGGTGATTGTTGCTGCTGCTCATGCGAGTCTCAAAAAGGTTTGTAAGCAAATCAGAACTCCACTCCTAACATCACCAATGAAGATGACCCCGATGCAGAAGCTGCTCCAGCTGCCGGCTAATGCCGTGAACATGGTGAAGACGGTGCAGGGGGTAGCGCAGGGCCACGAGGAAGCGCGTAGCCCTGTGCTCACCCCAGATGGTGGGCTGCAGAACTGGTACAATGCTGTGCAGCCAGAGGAGCTACGCCACCTCCGTACTTCCAGCACAGCCGGAGGAGGAGGAGGTGATGCAGGAGAGGGGGGAGGCACTCAAGAGGAAGGGCTCCCCAGTGCTCAGACGCAACCCCTGCGGTAAGGACACATACAGATGCACTGAGCATTGCAGGATCACACACGCCACACAGGTCCTACAGACTACTGCGATTAACTAGAGCTGGAAATTTTGAGTGATTGTACAGTCAAGTGTTTACAGGCAATGAGCAGTTCAGTGATATATAAAAAGTAAAACAAAAACATGTCATCTCTGACTGCAGTTTAAATATTAATGTGTGTCATTTTATACTACAACATCAGTAATGCAGTACATGTTCATCTTTCTTAACCTACAATAGGTAAAAATAATTGCTTTTGGAGCAAAAAGTTTATTAATCTGCAGTAATCCTTTCTTTACTGAACTTCTGGATGGATGTTTTCTTCAATTTGTCTTCACGAGAGATCGATATCGATATTTAAACTTCCGATCTCAAACGACTTCCTCGCCACTGTAAACGCTTACTACCTAGGGTAAAGGAACACAAAGGAGCAGCATTAAAGCCTCACATAACAGGCACACATTCATTTTAATAAATGTTAAGTAAGGAGACAGAGAAAGACGTCTGCAAAAGTTTTGGCACGCTTGGCTTCATTTGGGTCACTCACAGCCATTACTCTCGACCAGACGTGTCCTTTCTCGATGAGGACTAGTTTCTTAAACCATTTTTTAGTCTCCAAACCTTCTCCTTTTACCTTAATATAAAGCGAGAACATGAGGATCGTTCATGGACCGACCAGAACACTACTAAAATGAAATGGGGAAGGGGCGGGGCTTTTAGATTCAGTTTCAGTTAATGTCAGAAAGTTTAAAACGCCTACACAGATGCTGATTGGCTCATGTGCTGTTTTTATTATAGGGAAAAGGACAACTCTTTAGATTCAGTTTTGCTTCATATAGTCTTTAAAAAATGTTTATGTTGTTTTTTATCCTTTACTCAAGCCCCCCAGCTAGTTAGTGTGGTGCTGAGGCAAGAGGCATTCTTAACATGGGATAATGATGTCATGATGTAAGATCGGACATGCACCGGAATAAAAGCTGGTTGAATTTACTTCATTTAAATGCTTACATCGGTTTCACGTGATTAAACCGAGTCACTTTAACACAGTTACTTTTCGTTCATCCACCACGATTTGATCAGATATTTTTAAAGCGTCGAATAAAATCTAACACCAAGCTCAGGCCTAAGCTGAAACACGATGCTGGTGTTTCACAACTGACATTATTACTTCTGTTCTATTCTTCCCACCATAAATGTTTCAGTTACCTAAATTTAATACTATGAATTGATCATGCTCACTGTACCATATTTAATCTACTACTTAAATAAGCTTGATAAAAATGTCAGAATAAAGTCACAGGAACACATGCAAATAACTTTCTTTGTTGCAGTGCAATTACCTCAATGTTATGTTTTTTCTAAATTTAGTAAAATTATCTGCAATACAAGACAGTTTTGAGCTTGAAATGGGTATAAAAAAAGGATAATATTAACCATTTATTTTGTTTGTTAACAAAAATTTGAAAGTGTTCTGACTGTATTGAATAGTTTTTTTAAGATAAGCTAAGAATTTTTTTTTTTTTTGCAGTGAGCAACCTCCATTTCTCTATTTTTCTAAAAACTCTTTGACTGAAATCCACTAATGTAAACTGTATCACTTTATCATACACAGTGGCTTTCAAACAGCTAGAACATATCATGCCATTGCTGACCACAATTAAACCAAACAACAATCTATTTTTGGCGAACGAGCGCAGCCCACTGCCTTGCTAATTTCTACCACCTTTTCTCTCAGCCGTGCTCTCTCACCTTTCTCTTCCTTTTTCTTTATTGTACAGAAAAGTCTAAAAGAAATGTCAGAAATGCCTTTTGAAGAACGACGA
The DNA here is from genome assembly GCF_022655615.1 of Tachysurus fulvidraco. NCBI lineage: Eukaryota > Metazoa > Chordata > Actinopteri > Siluriformes > Bagridae > Tachysurus > Tachysurus fulvidraco. Next base: position 6,958,838 of record NC_062527.1, read on the forward strand.
ACGATTCCTGATTGTGTTATATAGGCTTTCACATGGATGTGTTTATTAGCATTTATTAACACCGTGACAGTATTTTTAGATTAGTTTATCATTCTGTGAAAATGATTTCCAACCCTAACACCTCTCACACTGAGTATGAAAGTCTCAGCGAGTGTAAACGTTAAACTGACCAACACTCCTGGATAAAAATAATTGTGTATTTAATTGCGGTTCGCACATGAGCTCACACGAGTCTCTGCCTCATTAGTAAATCTCCATGTTCCAGCAAACATCTAAAGTAAAAAAAAATGTTTTGTTCTGTTTTTTTTTTATGAATAATTAATATCTATTCTTTACCATATCACATCTTTTAAAAAAATAATTATCTCTAGTGAGTGATAGAAGATAAATCCTCAACACAAGATAGTAATGCTATTGAAAATAGGTGGGGAAATAAAGAAAGATGGAGCAGATTAATCGAGCTTGGAGTCGAGCTCCGCCTGTTGTATCAGCATAGTGTACAGACAGCCTGCGTTTATAAAACTCAACAGCTTTCTCTTGTTAGTTCCTAAAGTTCTTGTTTTTACCCTTCGTTCGGATCCTTAAGAAGAAAGTTGAGAGCACTGTGTAACTCGATGAGTGACAGACTTCACAGTGACTGAAGAATCCAGGAAAGTGTTAGTATCAGTAATCTGACTCCGCGGGCCGTGTGGCTGTCAGGTCTTTCAGGTCTTGTGCTCGAGCGTGTGACGTCGTGGGGCGTTGAATTATGCATGGATCTAATTACACCGGACCGAGAAGCAGGTGAAGCCATGAACAGAGAGAAGCTCGATCAATTTGAGACTTGATCATCCTTCTAGTTTTTATTCTCTCTCTCTCTCTCTCATTTTGTCACCACAGAGTTTTTTATCCTTTTCCACATTTTTCATGTTTGTTTTTTTTTCCAGCTCTCATGTGGAGACACTTTAAATTTGGACACGTTACAGTTTAGCTGCAGTGCGATAAATGAGCTCTCGCCTTTAAAATCTGTTCTTTTCTCAGTAGCTCTGACTGTGTGCATGGAGATCTCTTCATAATCTCTCTTTTGTTATTTTGCCGACTGCACAAAAACACTGGTGTCAAAGGATCTGAATAAAACCATTTCGACGCTTTTATCAGACTTGATTCAGAAAGCTACTTGAAGACACTTGGAATATTTACTTCTGACATTCTGAGTAGAAAAAAAAACCCATTTCCACCAAGAAAGACGAGGAGTTATTATTCGAGTTCATTCATATTCTGTGCTACTTATCCTACACCTGGAGCCTGTTCCAGGTGACACCATGGACGTGGGTCTAATCCAGCACAGGGCACAATCACACACATACGCACACACATACGCACACACATGTACGTACACACCCTGTACTCTATATCATACATTCACAATAAATGAAGTATTAACCATTTGGCTTTTCTCAAACATTTTAAAAGCTATTTGATTTTTTTTTTATTAATCACACAGAAGCTAAGCAACTTTAAAGCAACAGAAGCACTCTTATGCCCTAAAGTAGCAGGAAGTAATAGAAATAATATATAAAAATCATTTAGTACGATGTCAGTGCTTCCGTTTGGTGTGCAACTTCCACTGATTCTTTTTTCCACCATCTGCGAGAGAATAGGATGTGACATAAAACAGGGTCAGTGCAGATTTTATTCATTTCTTTCACTTGAATGCTCTAAGGTGTTAAACACTGCATTAAATACAAGTAAATAAGTGAATAATTAATATCTTATAGGATACTGCTGATCTGATTATTTATTTTTTTTAAATGTTATAACTAGTTTTCTTTTTTAGTCAGAACAGATTGTATTGTCTGGACCCTTATTAGGGAGGAAAGTGAAATGCCCGTCTCTGGAAGGACACCTTTTTTACTGAATGTTTGTTTTAAACTGAAATATTCTGAGAAACACAACACTGTCAAATACGTATACTCAATTTCAATGATCTCCTCTGTTTCTCCACTGAGATCAACAGGGATTAAGAGAATCCTGATCATCACTGCATCTTAGACTTGCATCTCTTTATCTGTCAGAAATCATTGTGTGTGTGTGTGTGTGTGTGTGTGTGTGTGGGTGTGGGTGCGCGTACTGTGTATGTGTGTGTGTGTGTGTGTGTGTGTATGTGTGGTGAGTGAAACTGACAATGACAGTGTGCAGCAGCTCACAACTGCTGTATCCTCACTGTGAAGCATTCAGGTGTTCCTTAGTCACGACATCACACACACACACACACACACACACACACACACACACACACACACACACACACACACACACACACACACACACATTATTCAAAGGTAGAAGCCAAAAGTGTTCACTGAAGCTGAAACAACGACTTCAGTTGAGGAAAATCACACACATGGACACACACACACACACACACACACACACACACACACACACACACACACACACACACACACACACACACACACACACACACACACACACAAACCTTACTTGCAAACTTACTTTCTCACACAAAGATCTCATTGACGTTATTCAATTTCTTTCCTCAGAAATCCAAAGCAATGTGAGACTTCACACAAATTTTATATTATACAGTTTATAATAAACATCAGTGATCATTTACATATAACTGCACAGTCCTGGTGTGTTTTTCCACTTATCCTACAGTGATTTGCAAACATTTACGCTGTTTAATTTATTAATTAACAACAAATTGCACAACAAATTGCAATGATTAACAGTTAGATTTAACACTAAGATTTAATGTTATAGTTTATGTGAGTTACAAGTAACTTTCTGTTATAGTTTATAGAACAGTCACCATCCTCTCTCTCTTTCTCTCTCTCTCTCTCTCTCTGTGACTCCGACACTCAATGCTGTATTCTGACACTCGAGGCTCCTTCCATAAATGTTAACTAAATGCCTCCTAATACAAAACTTCATCGATTAGACGTTTCATTCATTCATTCACTTTCTACCGCTTATCCTAACTACTCGGTTCACGGGGAGCCTGTGCCTATCTCAGGCGTCATCGGGCATTAAGGCAGGATACACCCTGGACGGAGTGCCAACCCATCACAGGGCACACACACTCTTATTTACTCACGCAAACACACACTACAGACAATTTTCCAGAGATGCCAATCAACCCACCATGCATGTCTTTGGACGAGGGGAGGAAACCGGAGTACCCGGAGGAAACCCCCGAGGCACGGGGAGAACATGCCGATTAGACATTTAATTTTGTTTAACAATGCTTTTTTAAAAATAATTTTAGTTTCTGTTATGTGTCTGCTGTACACATCCCTGTGTATGAACTGTTACTAATAGAAACAACAACACAGAACAAACTGTTTACAAATTAACATCTGGAACAGAATAATGTGGGGAATGATTCTGAAATCATTGGTTTGTTGATTGTAATCGTCCGATAAGTTGATTTCCATTTTGTCGACAGACTGTACTGGTTACAAATATATTGAATTACACTTAATTCTTTTCTTTAAAAAAAAAAGTGTTTCCCTTTTAACAGGCTCAAAAGTAATTAGACATTTGACTAATAAGCAGTTTCAGGTCAGCTGTGGCTTGTTCCCTCTTTGTTTCATGATAATTGTAGAGTTGATTCAATGGACTCAAATTGCAATTGATATTCTTTCCAAAGAGGTGCTGATGCAAGCAAACAAGTCACCATTATTGTGAAAAAAAACCCATAGCTAACAGAGAAATACCAGAAACTTTAGGAATAACCAAATTCGGTACATTCTTTAAAATAAGGAATACACTGGAAAGCTCAACATTGTTACAACATTTGGCCAAGTCCAGAGCACTCATGAGGAGGTTGGAGTATCGTCTTGTCTACAGTACATGACTGCCAGTGGAAGTGGGTCAGTGGTGTTTATTGATTGTGTGACCGCTGAAAGAAGGAGAAAGATGAAGTGTAATGTATACAGAGCTGATCTTTTTGCTCAGATTTGGTAAAATCCTGCAAAACCGATGGACACTACTTCACAGTACAAGATGAATACTGACCCAAAACATACCACAAAAGAGCTTCTTAAGGCAAAGAAATGAAATGATTTTAAATGGCAGAGTCAGTCACATGACCTTCAACACAACAGAGTGTGCGTTTAACTTCCTGAAGATAAAACTGAACCCAGAAAGACCCACAAACAAAGTCAGCTGCAGCAAAAGCACCTCAAGAGAGGCGACTCTGCATGTGACGGTTGTGGCTTCCAGACCTCAGGGAGTCACTGACTGCGAAAGGGGTTTGCTGTGTTAAATATAATCCACATATTTAGAATTATGTTTTTTCCTCTGATTACTTTCGAGCATGTGAAAATTCAAGGACAGGTAAAATCCTGAAAATCTTGTCACTGTCCAAACACTTATGGACCTGAGTGTGTATTAATTCAAGTCAGAGGGAGACAGAACATGAACGAGAGAGAGGAGTGCATGTTGTGACCAGTTCTTCCTCATCCTCTTCGTGCCATCACCTCACAGCTGTGAAACGCCAAAGAATTTATTCACTTCACCTTATTGCTTTCTGCGTTGCTGTGGAAACAACAGCTGTGCTGAAGCAAGGCGCGTCGTGAGACAAAGCAGGCGTTTACAGACAATAACGGCGTGACTGTTTTTGATTAGCTTCTTCTGTCATCTCGACCAATTAATAAACTATTAATGCTCAGGATTTAGATGACTAACTGACTTGTGTGGTTGGAAAATTCTAAGTACTTATATTAGTGTGATGTCACAGAAATAAATAACTGAAAGGCTGACATACCTTAATATGGACAGCTAAGGAGAATTTTTAATATGTTCTAATCCTCAGTCTTGTACCTTTTTGACCAGCTTAAAGGTGTGGGATGTAATATAAACTTATTTTAACTTGATGTTTTCTAGTTATTCCTGTGGATCTCTTATTATAACATAATCAGACCTTTTCAGCTTTGACACATATGTACTAGAGCAAGCATGTGATATTCTCTCTCTCTCTCTCTCTCTCTCTCTCTCTCTCTCTCTCTCTCTTTCTCTCTCTCTCTCTCTCTCTCTCTCTCATTCTCTCTCTCTCTCGCTCTCTGTCTTCACTGTGGTAAAATAACTAGGTCATGTATATATTTTTTATAGCCATTTCCATGATGCTGCTCATTTGCTTAGAAGGAGAAGATAATTAGAATGGACAGAATAAAAATGTTATCTCTGATGTTATGATGATAAATCATGGAGTCACCCAATAATCTGATGCAAGTGTAAACATCAGTGACATCTATTTCGTCTATGAAAGTAAGCATGTAGTAGGAACCTCATGCAGTAGGTTCTTTTCCATACGCTAACAGCTCTTCTCAGCAGGGGCTTGTTATTTAGCTGATTAGTCAGATCAGGTGTGTTCAGAGCAGCTTTTCTGATCCTCCTCTCATGAGAGAATAAATCTTTCAGCGTGTGCATCATCCTCTGGATCCCCTCTGTCATGCCAATGTAGATGCCCTCACATATGCTCTATAGATAATGACAGCTATTAAAAGAAAAGTTTAGTGCTAGTTTGTATATATATATATATATATATATATATATATATATATATATATATATATATATATATATATATATATATATTCATATGTTCCTTATTTTATTTATCTTTATTTTCTTAGCATTCTCTAATCGCTGGACAGGGTTGAGGTGTATCCAGGGTGCGATGCCAGTGCACGAACACACACTCAGTTCCACCTAGAAGCAGGTTAGCATAGCCAATTCACCTGCCAGTGTGTTCTGCCAGTACAGAACCCTTTAGCTTTCTAGTTTTACAAGAAAAGTCTGCTTTACCTGTAGCATTAATGCTAGGTGTAATCACCGAAAAACACAATCAGCTGAAATGAATGAAACATCTAACATATGTCCTGTTGCTCTGGCTAATCCAAACCAAATGTATGTTAATGTGGAGAGCGGGACATAATCTGACATTTCCATGACAACAAAAAGCATGTAATTACTCTTTGTACTGTACCAAGTCTCTAACATTAGGTCAGCTGCTGTGGTTCAGTGAGGTATCAGTTACACATCAGTTTAACAAAACACACTGAATAGAAGATGAAGGAATCCTTCAATGTCATGCAATATTAGTAGTTGTAGCTTTAGCATATGTGGAGACATCTTCGAAAGCATGTGTGAAATTGTAGCGAATAAACCTGGTGATGAAAGAAAGTTATTATCACCTTCAGCATGCTGGAAACATGCAGACACTTCCACAGCCATTCTGCGTAGGTAAAACAGGAAGTAGAAGATAGCAGTCTTCCTACTTAGGTATTATACCAAGGACAGTTTCAGTTTTAGGACCTCTGACATTAAGCATCTGACATCTTTTTCTTATAATGTTTGTTTGTCTTTTAGCTTTGTCGGGTCCAGGGTTGATGTCTTCATTCAACACCTGCCTGTTGCTAATGCACTGACTCAGATACTGTTGCTATAGAAACTTTTCTCAGAAAGCAGTTACTAGAATAGTCCAAGTAGAGTTGCCATAGCTTTGGCATGACAAAATTCACAAGGAAGCTCTGACATGCTGTGGCCTTGATTGCATATGCTGAGCAAAGTAAATGTAAAAAGATACATTCTCTTTATGTTCTACTTATCAAGGGGCATACAACATATACACTTAGGGAACTTTCCTCTATTTTAGATTAGTGTGGTGAAAAATATCTGAAAAATCCGATTTGTGATTTCAGTTAGCATCAACAGACCACATTTATGAAGCTTTCGATTGATTTTACCTTAAAATCTCTTAAAATAATGTGTAGGTTTGGAGCCATGGAGACAAGAGATAAAGGTTTGCATGCAGGTGCGCAAGCTTGAAGAAGCGAGTAAAGGTTTTCACTTATCCGGATCTTTGTGACCAAACCTTTAAAACGCTCACTCAACGAGCATTATCGGTGATAAGTGGCTGATCTTCATCACTCTTTCTTTTCTTTCCTCTTTCCTCTCCCATCTCTCTGTCTCTCGCTGTCTCTCGTCACATTTTGATTTTAGACAGTCATGAACCATGCTGTTCTGTCTGTTAATCACCGACTACAAATAACATGATGTTTTTGGTCTTTGGGAACGTACATTTCTGTTATGACATATTAGGCTGTGTTCTGTGAATTGTGAGTTGTGGGTTGACAAATTAAAAGAAAAGCTTGGTAGCTCAGTGAGCTGAACTGAACTGTATTAAACTGTGGTAACTCAGTGGTTAAGACATTGGACGACCGAATAGAAGATCATAAATTCAGATCCCAGCACCTCCTGTCTGCCACTGCTGGGCCGCAAGCAAAGCCTTTAACCTTCATGTATATAAACAAGATAAATGAAAGTCACTCTGGATCTGCCTGTGTGGTTCTGTGTGCCCTGGCTCTGGAACTGTATTAGAAACATGAGCACCATAGATTTCAGTCCAAAATCTCCTAGCGGTCTTTAGCCGGGTTGAGATCTGCTCACTGAGAACATTGTAGCATATTATTTTCAAACTCATACAGTGAACAATTGTGTCCTGTGGATGGGACCAGACACCGTAGATCAGAATAAATTTACTGATTTGCAGTGACACTTCAGAATCTCTGTTTTTTTTCCTTTAATATGTTACCCATATTTATATCTTTAAAAAGGTTTTCTGAATGTTGCTTTTGTGAACCTACAGTAGCAGTAAGCGAATGATCGATCGTTCAAACATCACAGTGCACAAACTGGATGACAAAATGCTATAACAAAAGTCTATTTTTGTCTTATATTTATCTTGAACGTCTCACTTGAATGGTGTCTATTTCCATGATTGAAGAGCATTTTTATTTTCCTTCTTATTGACAGCTCTTTCGATCGCCTCAATTGTTCTCTTGAGTATCTAACCATGTCTGCTTGTCATAAGAGGTTCTTTCTCCTTTATTATGGTCTGAGGTGTCACGCTTCAGTGCACAGTGAATCAATCACATTTATGTCTCTATTCATCCTCGGAGACTGAAATAATCACTTCAGCAAGGAGCAGCTTTTGCCTTTTTGCACCACACTTCTGAATGACTTCCTTAATGAATGCTCTGATCATCAACATTGCCATCATCATCATCACCATCATCATCCCCACCCTTAAACCTACTTTTACACACACTCACAGTGAGTCAGAGAAAGCAGTGTAAGAGATAAATTGGTATGATTGTTTTTCTGTTTTCCAGCTGTGAGATAATAATTCAGTAACAACTTTGTCTGTTCAGGCTCATATTCAGGCTTGCTGAGTGAATATGAAAGCACCGGTTCTGTTCATTACTAAAAAAGCAATAGGTTTCTCCAAAATGTGCTTCGAGAAATTTGTTTTGAAATTTGTGAGAAATTTGTTTGAACCCTGACGATGGGCAAGAAAGGTTAGGATGTCAGCCATACCTTTAAAACCACATGCCTAACGTTGTGTAAGTTTCCCTTGTGCTGCTGAAACAGCTCTAAGCTATCAAGGCATGGATTCCACAAGACCTCTGACGGTGTGCTATGGTATCTGGCACCAAGACGTTAGCAGCAGATCCTTTAATTCCAGTTAGATGTGAGGTGGAGTCTCCAAGGATCAAACTTGCTTGTCCTGCACAGATTTGGTAACACTTTGAACTCATCATGTTCTTCATCATGTTTCTCTAACCATCCAAGAACCATTTTTGCAGTGTGACAGGAAGCATTAGAGGACACTTCAATTAGGGAATACCTTTAGCATGAAGGGATGAAGTTCCTCTGTAACAATATTAAGATAGGTGCTCTGTGTCAAAATAACATCCACTTGAATACAGCAAGCTGTGATGCTCTGTGTGTACTGACACATTTCTGTCAGAGCCAGCATTCACTTTTTCAGCTTTTTTCTAAGATTGTTCCCGACAGACTGGGGAGGAAAATCCATAAATGGGCATATGGGTGAAAGGTACTGGAAAAATAAGGGGAAATTGGTGAAAACATAGCGGGCGAAGTCGGTAAACAAGTGGATGTGAGGAAGGTCACCAGGTGGGACGCCTAGGAGCACCAGGGTATATATGGAGGAGATTTTCAGGGGGTCGCGGGGGTGTTTTTACTTTTGCAAGAACGTCGCGAGAGTTTTTGCTTTTGATTGATTTCTGTTTTTGATAGATTTTTGCATGACATGCTCTTTTTGGGGTTTTCATTTGTTACTTTCAACTTGGCAATTTCTCTTAAAGGATTGTTGGCTGATTGACCACAATAAAGAAGTTTGCTCATTCTCATCCAGGTCTGTGGAGTTTTCTCAGTGTTTTTTGTAGTAATTATAGAGTTATCAGTTAAGTCTAACTAAAACAGTCTTTAGTAACCAAAAAGTCTAAGAGAGGAGGACACCCTGCGATGTGTCGACTTGGAGACGGGCTCTGAGTTACGACAACTTACCAGGCATAATTGTCCTTCTTTGGTCCACTTTTGATAGGTACTAACTACTGCATACCAGGAGGACCTGTTGTTTTGGAGATGTTCTGATACAATCGTCTATACATTACAATGTGTTCCTTGTCAAAGTTGTTCAGATCCTTATGCTTGTCCATTTCTTGCCCACCCCTTTGACAGGTGCCACTGTAACAAGACAATCAATGTTATTCATGTCACCTGTTAGTGGTTTTAATGTTATGGCTGATTGAACTGATATGTGCTTTTTGTGCTTTCAGGCATGATGACTTGAAGGAGATGTTGGACAGCAACAAGGACTCTCTAAAGCTGGAGGCTATGAAAAGGATCGTCGCAGTGAGTATTACTGTTTGCCAGTAACGTTTAAAATCTCTAGAAGTGAAAACATGCGTCATTCTGTTCACATGTTAGTGTCAGGCGTATTGGCTTCCGGCTGTAGGATAGGTTATAATTCATCACGGCTGTGATATGAGTTATTGTCAGCTTTTCTATTAGATAAATGACTTTCTTAGGGAGCACTCAAATTGAATCACCATGGTCATTTTACATTATTGTGATCCATTGGTTGTGCATGTCATGTGAGGAATTGAGCATGGAAAGAAGATTGCATGCTGTGATCAGTTACATGTGCTCTGGCATTGTTGTTTGCCAGACCTTCTTATCTCTGCTGTAATCAGGAAGAATTCTTAGTGTCAAGTGTTTACAGACTTGCCTTATTGTTTCTGTGCTACAAATACATGCTTATTATCTGCTCATTTAGCTTCATAGTTTAGCGATCAGACTTGATTTTTATTGCACAACACATTCCTTTCTGTGGTCTGACTTGTTCTACAGAAAATCATATATGCAGCTACTCCCAGAAATCTTGGCCTCTGTTTATTATTTATTGCACCAGGCAGGGCCATTATGCTCACTGAGGTAGTCTTGTCAGCATGTGCTTTATGGCTCCAGTGTTCAAATATTCGAGCAAACCTTCAGCCAAACCTACTGGATGTCCTGTAACACGCTAAACCCATTAACCTCAGAGTGCACAGGGACAGAAGACACAAACACACAGCACACAAAGCTTACTGAGACCAGGCAAATGCAGAGCTCATGTTAGCATATTCATATCTGTGGATGTTTAGCTTTTATGTGAATGGGTAGATTTAAAAAAAAAATTATAAGAAATCTCAATAGAGTTATTATCAGTTTATTATTATGTCAGAGATATTGTAATAATGAGTGCACTTAACACTTTTTGAGGCAGTACAGTGTCGTAATTACATCTCGTGAATATTGTGGTCCACAATTCTGGGTTGTCTTGTTGGACGTTTGACACTGTACATTTCTAAAACCATGGATTAACATTCTTACATTCTTATTTGCATTCTTATTTTTTATTTCATTTAATAAGCATGGAATTTCATTGCTATGTGCCTGTACTATGCAATGACAATAAAGATCATTCTATCTATCTATCTATCTATCTATCTATCTATCTATCTATCTATCTATCTATCTATCTATCTATCTATCTATCTATCATTATATAATAGCTTGTGAGAAAAAAGTATGTTGTTCAGGCATTGTTATCTTTTACAGCAATCAAATGTTTTTGGCCTTTTACATGTTGCCATGCTGTTGACCAGGCATTTGTTGCTTTAGCGTCCCATACATTTTCAGTGTCATACTGTATATCTCCCCCTTGCTATTGGTATGCACTATGGAGGTGCTTAGTGTTTTGCTGCCTGTGTTACAGAGCCGAGTGTTGGTCCGTCCTGGTATTCATGTGATATGAGGTACAGAGACACCGTTCAATTCAAGGCACCATTCAAACACCACATCATTGTGGGCCTCCCACTGCAAAAGCCTTTCATAATCTCGGGTAAAAATCTGTGCTAACCCTGCTTCTAAATTTCCAGCATGAAATGTTCCTTAACTTGGGGTTAAATGCAGGGTTTAGAATGACCGCATCCGTAGTTCAGCACAGTGTTAAATACCGTTATGACTATAATCGTGACACCTATAGCAGACGATGCTCCACTGGAAGTGCTAGAAGTAGTAGTTTTATTAAATGTATTAAACATTTTTTTTGTTTTCTCACACTGTCTATTTTAGAGGAGTTTCAAACCACTGCAACACATACTGCACCATGTCATAGTCACCACATCCAAACTCATACCCAGAACAGTCGACGTGTGTGCTGGAGTGGTTTATTTCTCTATCCTGTAGGGCGACTCTAAAATATTGAATTGTTAATGCTCTGAGCTGCTGTCGCTATTGCGTGGAGAGAGAGAGAGGCCTGTATGATGTTGTGATATTAAATAGGACAGCAAGGGTGTGTGTGTGTGTGTGTGTGTGTGTGTGTGTGTGTGTGTGTGTGTGTGTGTGTGTGTGGTACAGCCTGGTGTTAAATATTCATTCCTGGTGTCAGATTCTCAGGGTTGCAGCGGAGAAGCAGAGGCCTAAAATATTTATCACATGAAGCAAAGACGAGGGAAAAAGCAACAACGTGCTCGACATGGTTTCCATTATCCAAAAGAGGAGGAAGATGTAGTATTAGTTACAGGTTGAAACTCACCACAGATCCTCACATTAAATTCTGGTTAGGGCAGGCTTTGCTAACCCGACTCATGCTTTAAGAAACCCTGCTGTAGTAGAGCATTGTTAATAGAAACTGAAGTTAGCCTCTGATCTGTGAGTTTTTATGGTCGCCATGATGTAAGAGTCTATGGAGAAGGCAGACTTCAGAAAGTTAAAGAGGATTTAGATTCACCATCCATCACCACTACAGTAGTTGGCATTATTACAGAGCTATTCTTTATTATAGAGCCTCTCTCTCTCTCTCTCTCTCTCTCTCTCTCTCTCTCTCTCTCTCTCTCTCTCTCTCCCTCTCGCTCTCTCCCTCTCTTTCTCTCTGTCTGTCTCTCTCTTGGTCTGTCTGTCATCCCCCCCCCTTTCCCTCTCTCTTTCCCCCCCGCCCTTCCAGCTTCCCCTCATGATGCTGTTAGAGTCTTTTCATGGCTCTGCTGTGAGATGTCGTGGACGTGTAAATCTACCCCGTGCCTGTTATGTCGTACTGTATATCTTCGGATACTGTTCACACAATCATTAAATAGTAGCTCAATGTTGACATTTTTAAGAAACATCTCACACAATGCCTTTGTCAGTTTTTGTGACAGTATCTGATCCTATACATTCAGTTGGTTTTGTTTTTTTCTTGCTGCAGATGATTGCCAGAGGGAAAAATGCATCTGATCTCTTTCCTGCTGTGGTGAAAAATGTGGCTTGCAAGAACATCGAGGTGAGTTTGAAACCCTGATAACATCTAAGCCAACTCGAGACCTTCACCGTCAGTGATGGCCTTATGAAGCAAAAACAAACACACAACAACAATTTTTTTCACATTACAGATTCATACGAAAAGTATTAAAACTTTTTAATAACATCTGGGATTGCTGCAGCCAGAAAACACAGAACTGAAGAAAAGCACTAGTATTTTTTTAAACAGGGAAGAAATAGACAGAACGATCCCAGGGTGAGCAGGTGAAAACAGTCGTGTACAACACCAGTGACAAGACAAAGGTGAAGAGCACCTGGTGTCCAAGAGTATGATCTCTCATACTCTCTCTCCTACTGTATGCCAGTCACAGCAACACTAGACATTCTTGGGCATCTGTGAGCTCATGTATGCAGAAGAGGGGAGATATCGCTTTCCTCAGAATGTATGTTAAGGAAGGAAAAGACTCTATCTATCTATCTATCTATCTATCTATCTATCTATCTATCTATCTATCTATCTATCTATCTATCTATCTATCTATCTATCTATCTATCTATCTATCTATCTATCTATCTATCTATCTATCTATCTATCTATCTATCTATCTATCTATCTTTTGCAAGGTTTTACTTGATGATGACTAAAGCAGATTGAACATTATCAATCAAATAACTGTTCACATCAGGTTGCACAAATGCACTTTATGTAGTTAGGACTACTTACTAAGTCCATAGCTCTGTCTTTGTTTTTGGACCGTTGTCTCATTTCACTGTGTACTGTTAGAAACGTTGTCTCATTTCACTGTGTACTGCAACAGCTATATATGGTTGAAATGACAATAAAAGCTTCTTGACTTGACTTGACTTGAAATCAGCACCAAGTAAATTAGATCCTAGTTCATGTTTAACTAAACATAAATAAAAACTATATACTGCTCCTTAACAGAGCTGTAATCTCATAGTTACTGCAACTCTCCTCAGTCCTTAGTCAATATTTCGAATTAGGAATGATCATCAAACTGAAAGTCAAGGTTTCTAAAGGGGAAAAGTGAAAGGAGGAGGAGTAAAGAACAATGGGGCTTATGATTGAAGAAGATTCACAATACGGTTTCCCTTAAGCAGGCATTACAATCATGAATCGTGTTTTAAATCATTCAAATTGAATAGGCCTGATCATTGAATAGGAAAAAATATTTTCAGAATTATTTATGTAATTTACATCACACAATGATTTCTCAACAAGATTTTATTGGGGTCAGTAAAAAGGGTCCAGCGACACCCCTGGTTACACCTCCCCGTGACGCAGCATGAGCAGCGGCTTGAAGAGATGCTGCTGATTGACTTGACGTGTCTCAGAGGAAGCAAGTTGTTGGAATTGTCCAAGACTAAATAAGAAAATCCATAAAGAACAGAAGATCTAAACATCACACAGGATGTGAAAGGAGCACTCTTCACAGTGGGAAACACAAAGCATCATTTGTGTCGTGCAGTTTCTAAGCTTTTGAGTATTTACAGTATGTGTTGGTTCTAGGTCAAGAAGCTGGTGTATGTGTATCTAGTGCGCTATGCTGAGGAACAGCAGGATCTGGCTCTACTCTCCATCTCTACCTTTCAGCGAGGACTCAAGGTTTGCACTTACAAGTAACACCCAGACACCCTCAGAGCAACATCTTGCTGATGCAGTTAGTACAACCATTAAAAGAACACTCTATACTAAAAACGCATGAAATATGTTTATAATTAAATATTTTTATTAAATACATATAATATTTTATATCTGTGCTGCATCGCCAAGACCTTTAATTGGAGGAAAGATTTCAACATCATCAGACATAAAGGTTTCGCTATAAGCTCCTTAAAACTAAATGCGCCACAGGCAGAAACTGAGCTCGACTTGTTAACAGCATATAGGATCAAACGGATTGAGCTGCTGAGAGTGGAGTTAGCATAAGCTTTGGAATCTTATCTTTTAGAGGAGGTAAAAGAGCTGGATACATTTATGTCATTTAGCAGGCACCCTTATCCAGAGTGACATTGAATTTTGTTTCAATTTAAACAGCTGAGCAATTGAGGGTTTAGGGCCTTACTCAGGGGTCCTGCAGTGGCATCTTGGTAATCTTCCGATCAGTAGCCCAACACCTTAACCACTAGGCTACCACATCCCAAGTGTGGATAGACTAAAGTGTTAATGTGATGCCACATCGCTCTATTTAACTTTCTAATTTTCAATGGTGGCATCAAGTGGGTAAGGCTCTGCACAAACTTCTCTGCTTCAAAGGTGCTGTTTCATGGCTGACCCTGTAATCTGACTTCATAAGCTGAGAAATGTGTTGAAAGGTATAAAACTGTGCTGTAATGCATATGTGGCTAGATAAAAGTGCCTTCTTTAGTTGAGATGAAGCAAATTTGACTGGGACAGCTATAAATGGGTAATTGAAATGAATTGTAGGTAAACCTTAATCAAAGTTCACAATGATGAAAGAATTTTAAACTCATTTCTTTAAAATTATAAATCATGGAAGCCATTAATTCAAAAGATTAATATGGAAGTTCGGCTTTCTGTTAAGCCATGAAGCATGAAATTGTGTGACCTGACAGTTCATGATTGGACATGACTCAGCAAGGCTCTCAGCAAGTCATATCCTCATATTCAAATGAAGTGGAAACACCCCCTAGTGACCTGATGTAGGAAAATGCATTTCTCCCTGCTCCACACTTGCAATGCTACATTTACTATGTATTCATGTTCCTGAATCTGCTTTGATATCAGCAATTCTTTCATTTTTAACTTCTTTTACCTTTTCTCCAAACTGCAGGATCCTAATCAACTCATTCGTGCGAGTGCTCTGCGTGTTCTGTCCAGTATCCGAGTCACGATCATCGTGCCCATTATGATGTTGGCCATTAAAGAGGCTGCTTCTGATATGTCTCCATATGTCCGCAAGACTGCCGCTCACGCCATCCCCAAACTCTACAGGTACAGTATGAAGTCCACCCACTGCAACTCTACAGGTGTTTCTCCACTGCATCTACTGAGCAGTCTAGTTTTTTTTATCAAGCATCTCTGGAGACAGCTAGAGTGCTTACAATGATGACAGTAAAAGCAACAGCATACACTTCACAGCACATAACAGCGCCGTTATTAAGAGTGACATGAAAGAAGGGCTTGGATTTATATTGTTCCTTTGTTTAATGGCCTTTTGGTTAAGCAGCCAGGTTTGGCTGCAGCAAAAATTTGACTTGATGGAGCATTTTGAAATGTTGAAATTTTGAAATGAGCTATTATGACAGGATGGAAAACTGGAAACTGGATGAAACCGTCCCAAATTTGTAAATGCTTATTTTTCGTTCCACTGTTTTTTGATGAAAATGGGGGAAAAATGAAAATAACATTGTGACATTGTTCATTGTGTGTTTGTAGCTTAAAAATTTTAGTTGTTAGCACATTTGCTTCACATGTCTAACGTGGAGGTTTGAGTCCTGCTTTAGCCTTGTATATGCAGTGTGTGTGTTCTCCCAGTGCTTCAGGGTTTCCTCAGTATACCCCAGTTTCCTCCCATTCGAAAGACATGCATTGTAGGCTGATTACATCTCTACATTCTGTCTGTGTGTGTCTTACAATGAGTTGGCACCCTGTCCAGATTTGCTGTTTAGGCTGTTAAATATTCAGGTTGGCAAATATAAACGCACATCTTCATTTCTGTTAGTAGAAACTAGCAAGAAACCACATTATTCTTAATTGTTATTATTCATCATCAGATTGTAAGGTGTCACACATGATGCATGATGTGCTAAGTCAGCAATAAATGTCTCTAACACCAGTTTCAGTACCATTAACAAATATTGATGAGTTTGAGCATAAATACCTCCTCTCTCTCTCTCTCTCTCTCTCTCTCTCTCTCTCTCTCTCTCTCTCTCTCTCTCTCTCTCTCTCTCTCTCTCTCTCTCTCTCTCTCTCTCTCTCTCTCGCTCGCTCGCTCGCTCTCTTTCCAGCCTGGACCCTGAGCAGAAAGACCAGCTAATTGAAGTCATAGAAAAGCTGCTTGCTGATAAAACCACTGTAAGACATTGTTGTTAATTAGACACACAATGTGTACTCTCATTATTTATTCGTCATTCCGTTAATAGAATTTTGTCTGTTGTCTGGTTAAGCTGGTGGCAGGCAGTGTGGTGATGGCATTTGAGGAGGTTTGTCCAGAGCGGATCGATCTGATCCATAAGAATTACCGTAAACTCTGCAACCTGCTGATTGACGTGGAGGAATGGGGCCAGGTAGTTATCATCAACATGCTCACCCGCTATGCCAGGACTCAGTTTCTCAACCCCAACATGAATGTACGTACTGTAACTCCTCATTCATCTCTGTAAATAGACAATACAGGTGTGTATGGCCTTGCCTGAATCTGAGCATGTGATAGATTGTATGTTGCCTCTTTAGGAGTCTCTGCTGGAGGAAAGTGGAGAGAAGGCTTTTTATGGTTCTGACGATGATGATGAGGATGAGGATGATGATGACGAAGATAAGAAGGCTGAGGCAGCTGCCCTTGCCAAAAGGAAGCCATACGTTATGGACCCCGATCATAGACTGTTGCTCCGAAACACCAAACCTCTGCTACAGAGCCGCAATGCAGCTGTTAGTACAACAGTCTACATGTCTCAACATTTTTACACTTATAAATACGCACAAAAATATACATGGGATTTAACTGTTGTGGTCACCAGATTTGGACCTGAATTCCTGGCTTTGCTTTATTTTTACTTTAGAAAGGAATAAACAATATGTAAACAAAATATTAAAACTAGCAGAAAACTTTATCTTGTGCACCTATGACGTTTATCTCTATATAATTGTATTGGTAATACATTGGTAATAAATATCAGCTAACTAACACATTTTTACTAATGCAGTATGTGCTGTTCAGCTACACACAGGTGTCCAAAAATATAGCTAGCTAGCTAACCTGGCTAACTGCAGCATGACCCGAAGGAGCTGCTGCACTGCTGCTTCTTGAAGATGTAGGAGGTGATATGTATTAAGGCAGTCAATAATAATTATACAGTTAGTTCTGGTCCACTAATCTGATTGATCTGCTAATCTGATTTTTTTCAGACGGTTTTCAACTCTTTAATATAAGATTACAGGGACATTTTACAATGTGTATCACTCTGCTCATCTTTGTTTACTACGTAAAATTCCACTATAAGTTTAAAAGGGTTACTACAGTACTGTTAGAGACATTCATTTATATATGAATCCTAATGAAAGCTCATCAAAAAATATTTGGCACATGTTGTTTCTTAAGTATCAGTTAATCCAGATTACTTTCTTACTTTCTTAGTTAATCCAGATTACTTTCTTACTTTCATAGAACTGATGTGTTGAAGCAGTATCAAGCTCACAATCTTACTAACAATCAGCACAGCTGCAATTACTGTAGGAACTGCTGAATCATAGCCATGGTGATATTCAGTATATCTGCCCTGATTCAGTTCTCCAAATGGCAGCAATTATACAGCGTGACATCACTTAACACCCAAGGGAACTATATATGCAAATAAATAGCATATGCCACTCTTCCATGACTTATTCTCTCTCTTTCTCTCTTTCACTCTTTCTCACTCTCTCTCATTCCCAGGTGGTGATGGCAGTTGCTCAACTCTATTTTCATCTAGCTCCTAAAGCAGAGGTGGGCGTTATTGCCAAAGCACTGGTGAGGCTGATGAGGAGCCATAGGTCAGTGAAAGAAAAAAAACATTTTGTCTTTCTCTGATTCAAATAATAGTGAGCCCATAAACCTTCTGTGTGACTGTGAAGGTCCACACTGATGAAGTTGTCAATAAACCTTATGCCTTTGAGTCCTGGGTAAAGCATCACTGCAGTCATTTGAAAGGATTTGAGGTCTTCTTACACAGTGGTTTAACATCTAAGTTTAACATCTAACATCTAAAAAGACATCGATCAGATTAAAAAATAGTTAATATAAACTCATGCAGTTCACTCACTTAAGGTTCTGTGACATGAAAGTTGTTTTTGTTTGTAAACTTTGATTAGTGCACAATTTTATGGTGGTCTACTGTTATTTTTGTAATTTTCTCTGCAGTGAAGTCCAGTATGTTGTTCTTCAAAATGTCGCAACTATGACCATCAAAAGGAGGGTGAGTCATTTTCATTAAGTACCATCAAGCACAGCAGAAATGTATAAAAAAAATCCCTTATCGCTTGACACCACAAAATTAGATCTTTGCATGCTCTAATTTACATGACTGCTTTTGAGACTTAACACAAAATATGTCTACTTTTGCTGTTGTAGGGGATGTTCGAGCCATACCTAAAGAGCTTCTACATCCGATCTACTGACCCAACACAGATCAAAATTCTTAAAGTGAATTAAATGGCTTTTACACCACCAAGAACATTTGTGGTTTTTAAGCATCTTCATATGAATTGAATTTGATTTGATTTCATGTTCCATTACATTGCAGCTTGAAGTGTTAACCAATCTGGCAAATGAAACCAACATATCTACCATTTTGAGAGAATTTCAGGTAAGAATTCTTGTTGCAAAAGTGTAATTAAAGGTTAACTGAAAATCTTATTAATCAATATTGCAATATTTTTGTGTAGACCTACATCAAAAGTATGGATAAAGACTTCGTGGCAGCAACCATCCAGGCCATTGGCCGCTGTGCCACCAATATCGGGGAGGTGAGAGATACCTGCCTTAATGGTCTCGTCCAACTCCTCTCAAACAGAGATGGTGAGTGAAATATTGCATGTTTTATACAATTTAATTAAACCACACAAACTTTTGGTTAAAGATAATGTGTATGAAACACTTTTACTTTTTCTTTAACATTTATTCAGAAATATCCATTACTGGAAATATCCATTACTGGATAATCTGTAAAAGTAGCAGTTTTTTAAGAGTTTACTTCGTATATACAGGTGGAAAGAACTACAACAATGTTTGTAATATAATTTTAGTGCGAGTCAGTCATCAGTGAGTGTGCTAATATGAAAATAATGAGACTAAACTGATGTTTTTATGTGGGGGCTGCAGAGCTGGTAGTAGCAGAGTCAGTAGTGGTGATTAAGAAGCTCCTGCAGATGCAGCCTGAGCAGCACAGCGACATCATCAAACATATGGCCAAGCTCACAGACAACATACAGGTGGATCTCTCCTATTCTGTTTTAGAAATGTCTAGTGTCATTCAATTACAAGCTGAAAAAGCTTGTTACCTTCATAATTATATAAAAATATTAGTTGCAGTCTTATTAGTTCAAAATGTGCAAAAAAAAAACCCCAGATATAATTTAAACTGAAGTTTGCTCAGGAACCTAACCAGCACTTTTACTTTTCTAAGGTCCCAATGGCGAGAGCGAGCATCCTGTGGCTGATTGGTGAGTACTGTGAGCATGTTCCTAAAATTGCCCCTGATGTCCTAAGGAAGATGGCAAAAAGTTTCACCAACGAGGAGGACATTGTCAAGTTGCAAATCATCAATCTGGCTGCCAAGCTCTACCTGACCAACTTCAAACAGGTGTCTAAAGTGTATTTTACTCAAGTGAGGTTCTGTATTTGCTGTGTGTGCTGTGTTTTCTTTGTGAAATAATGCTGGAGGAACTTTCATGAACAGGAACTTTAATGAACTTTCATGCTTTGGTGCTGCCCATGGTGCTGAAATGGTGCTGTCTTTGGTGCTGAATCATTTCCTCAGACCCCCAGGCAGTTGTATGGCTAGATTGAGTAACATCACCAGGATGGGACAGTCTCTCTCAATTTGACTAAAATGGATTTTCAGAGGCACAATATATGTAACATTTAATTTGTTTTTAAATGATGTCCAGTTGTTCTAAAGAGACTGTACTGTAAAAACCTCACGGAAATAATTCTGAGACTGAAACAAAATACTCTGAAGCTCAATTTTGAGTCATTGTTTTTTCAAGCGATACTAAGACAGTGTGACTTAAGACACACACACACACACACACACACACACACACACACACACACACACACACATGTACAGTCTATGCTGTCTCACCTCAGTCTTTCCTTCTCTCAATATTTAGACCAAGCTCCTTACACAGTATGTGCTCAATCTGGCAAAGTATGACCAGAACTATGACATCAGAGACCGTGCACGGTTCATCCGTCAGCTCATCGTCCCCGTGGATAAAAGTGGAGCACTGAGTAAATATGCCAAGAAGCTTTTCCTTGCTCTTAAACCTGCACCAGTGTTGGAGTCTCCGTTTAAAGGTAAACTAACAATTTTCATTCTTTTTTGTTTAATATAAAAGGGGAATCTTATATTAGCCGATCTAAATATTTATTTACTGAGTTCTAGACACCATTTGGACAGTTTTGATGTCAATTGCTTAAATAACTTTCTATATAATTTGTAATTGAAACAAAGCCACTCCAAACACACACACTTATTCTACCCAATTCAACTGCAAAATACATATTATACACATTGTATAAATATGCTGTTTACTTGTAACCACGATAAACACAAGCCTCTGTTTGTCAATGGAAACAAGTAGAAATGAACACTGATTCAATGCACCTCGTGTTGTTATTACAGAATCAGATAACCAAAATAAAATCAGCTTTGAGAATTTGATGCAATTTACTTTTATTTTGCAACCATTCAAAAACTGGGGTGCTTTGTCCCACCTCCAGCAATCTCCAAACTGCAAACCAGAAAGTATAGATCATCATATATACATTGACCATTACAAATATAACAATAAAACTGTTTTATATCTTTGAAAATTATGTTTTGAGACTCAGACTTACAAATTCAGAGTCACAAATTCATCTGATTATGATTTATTTTGCAAAACAATAAAATAATATAAAAATAAATATTTAGTACTAGACAAAGGTAAACTTCCCCTATAAGCTAGAATTGATTATATTGTTAAGACTGTCATCTTGCAATGAAACTGGAAAGAGAAATAAGTTTGTAGGTTTTATTATTATATTATTTTACTTTTTGACTCCTATAGAGAGTCGATTTCTGACTTTGTGTCTGTTTTGTGTTTCACTGTATAGACAGAGACCATTTTCAGCTCGGCTCGCTTTCTCACCTGCTAAATACCAAAGCAGGCGGCTACCAGGAGCTGCCCGACTGGCCCGAATCAGCGCCTGACCCCTCCGTGCGCAACGTGGAGGTGAAGGATTCTGTGCGTGCAGGGGGAACAATTACTCCCAGAGGCAGGGCTTCAGGGCTCAGGCCTGTGGGAACTGCTCCTCCACCCCACCAGAGGGAAGCCCAGCATGCAGGATACGTCAAAAAAAAAAAGAGCCTATCCTCTCCAACCAAAATCGGCTTTTCCCACAGCCATGTTTTATATCTCTCCTCGCTCATCAGCATAACTTCATCCTCATCATGCATTGTCATTCAATTTGGCTCTCAGCCAGCCAGCAAGCTCATTGTAATATTGGGACAAAGGATATTTTCATTTCACTTTAGTAAGTAGGAGTGTTATGCTTTTGAGGGTTGAGAAATCAATTCAGAATCGAGAGTTTATTGTTATATTCATGATAGAAGTGTTCAATATTATACCTGTGGGATCTTTAAATCCATACATTCATATCAGACCACTGTTGGGCCTTCTGGAAGAGCAGTACCCACAGAGCCCTTCATCCACAGTCATAAAGCCTGCACTCCACACACTGACTAAAGCCACCTCAACTCATATCACACGCTCTACACTTCCTCCATTATGCTTTCATTTGGGTTCAGAAATTCTCAGAAACTTAACAGGGAAAGCTTTACTGTCTTTACTGCTCGGGTTAAGGTTTGCTTTACCTAGCTGTGGAGTGTGGAAGGAAATAATGGCACATGAGATCAGAATTGTTCTTCATCAGAACCTCATGTGCTACTCCATTAATGTCTCAGAAGGTCCCAGTGCTTGTGAACATACCAGCAGAAGACAAAGGGGACCTGCACTATCCACTGTGCTTATATTTGGTGGACAACATGAAGGCAGCTCGGATGTGTCTGATCCTCTCTATTGGCTTGATTGAACTAAATTTTATTATGCATAAAGAGTACCTCAAGATTCTATATACAGTGAAATTCTTCCACCCATACTTAGTTTACTAGAAGTAAACAGAGCAAAAGTCAAAATATACTGTATTTCAAGTCCAGTCCAGTTTTTTTGTCAGTCTTCTAAGAGTTTCCTTTTTATTAATATCCCTCCCAATGTTTTTGATCACAATGAGGTGACTGAAAAAAGACTAAGCTTGTATTATAGACCTGTTTGTAAGATATTTGAAGACTTTGTAAAGATAAACATAAAATAAAACATGCCTTAATATACTTCTGCATATTGCACCTCATTCAAAGCTGTCACTTTCCACTGCCTCTGTTCTGGCAGTGAATATGAAGTATGAGCCATGTTGTTCACCATGTATACAGTGATTGGTACATCCACAAGCAGAATGTTATTTGACTTGTGCTTTGTCTTTGTGTTCCTCTATTTACTATAGTAAGTTTATATATATATATATATATATATATATATATATATATATATATATATATATATATATATATATATATATATATATGCACTGTATACATATACGTGTATATGTATAT
Source organism: Tachysurus fulvidraco (assembly GCF_022655615.1). Taxonomy (NCBI): domain Eukaryota; kingdom Metazoa; phylum Chordata; class Actinopteri; order Siluriformes; family Bagridae; genus Tachysurus; species Tachysurus fulvidraco. The sequence goes on from NC_062527.1 coordinate 6,982,112, forward strand.
ATATATATATATATATATATATATATATATATATATATATATATATATATATATACTCATAATGCATAATACACTTGAGTCATGATGCAGATTTCCTGTTAAGTAGACTGTGTTGTTAAGTCTAACGTAATTTCCCATCCAGTGACCCTTTCCTGTTTGTTTCTTTATAACCCCTGTCTGTTTGCTCCACCTTTGCCCCCCTACCACATCATCATCCCACAGCAAGAGGAAGTCATAGACACCAGTGAAGGGCGGATCGGTCTCCTTGGAGACTGGCGAGAGGTGCCCAAAGTGTGCAGTGGCTTCTCCTCCTCCTTATCTATCACTCTGTACATACTAGCACCCTTTCCTTACAATTCCCAGAGTGCAAATATACCTACAGTGAGGAGTGCACTGTAGTGTAATACATTCTCTGGATCATTCAGAATTATATGATCCAGGAATACTAATCTACTAATGGTTGTAAAATAAGCACTTCATCCTAGGGAAAAGAACATACCCCATTTTCCTTTAACAGAGTGTGTATCTCTGTGAGATGTGTGTGTTTGTGTGTTTTCTCTTAATCTGAAATCTGCTGTTGGATGATCTTCAACTCTCATCTCATTCAAAAAATCAGGTGTTCATCCCATTTCTGTTGCACTTCCATTGATTTACAGAGGCTTCCATAACCATGTTTTAATATAATAATGCTAAAAATACACAAAAAATAGTTTAATGGTATAATTATACATCTATAATATATTTTTGTTGATACTGTAAGTTTTATACGATTAACTCATGCTGACTGTAGATGTCAGTGCTATTATATAATAGAAAACTTTTTTTTTTTTTTATGTTTTGGAAACCATGGCTGATGTACCTACAGTAGATTTGTTAAGTGCAACCTGAATCCTTGTGTGTACCTTTTTAAATATTTCTGTTCTCTTCTTTTCCTAGCTCTTTTTCTCATCTCACCTCATCATTCTTTTGTTTTTTTCCCCCCTTTTTTTCTTTCTTTCCTGTCCGCCAGGTTATTAGGCTGCTTGAAAGAGTCACGAATCTAACCAGCGTGAGTCTGTCAGTTCACGAAGAGCTCTGCGCATATTTGAGTCTCGAACTGTGTCACGCCAAATCCCAGAGTGCTTTCCGTGCCAGTCAGCTTAGCCTTAACCCTTGTCACCTAGCCTAGCTTATTGTCTGTCCACTGCTAAATTCAGCCTAAAGCCCCTGGCTGAGCTTCACTCTATGCTGTCTTTACCATTAAATAGCTGAATCCTTGCAAAATGCCAACTGCCCTCCTCTTTAGCTCATTTTTTTATCACAATCCTTGTTTTTGCTAAAAATGCACATTTCTATTAGCTTCCTTCAAAGCTCCAAATGTAGAAATGCATAAATGTAACGTCTTAACTCAGGAGGAGGTCATTTGGTACTTTTTCAGACTTTCAGAATTTTTAGATTAGGTAGATTTTTCCCATTGATACGATAAGTACAGCAGTGACTGTGACAATGAATGCATCACCTTAATGCTTACATACGACCCATCTTTGTTAAGGACAGAAAGCTTGTCCTTTCTATGTTATATGTTACATATTTGTTATACATGTATAGCCTGTAGCTGTGGGAGAGGCATTCATGGCCAGACAGTGCTGAAACACTGTACAACCATGTGTATTTGTGGCATGACCATGTCCCTGTGACTTTCATCAGGTTCCAGAGTGGACTAAATGCACCAGTAGGAAGGAGCGCAAGGAGAAGAAGGTGGAGAAGCCTTTCTACTCTGACTCAGAGGGAGAATCTGGCCCCACCGAGTCTGCTGACAGTGGTAAGTCTGGAGAGAAATTAACAATAGAGTATCTTAGTATCTGATACTGAAGATTTATGTTTCCAAGAATTTTATACATAAAATGGGTTTTGCTGATTTAATCCATAAAGTATTAGGATTAATACACAAATTAGATTTGAAAGGCAGATTTGGAGATCATTTCCATGCAGTGTTGTATAAAGTACTAGAAAGCAATACTTGAGTAAAAGTACAAGTATCGTACTAGAAAAAGACTTTGGTAGAAGTGAAAGTTGCCTTTTAGAATATTACTAAAGTAAAAGTCTTTAAGTATCTGATATTTACTGTACTTAAGTATCAAAAGTAATTTTCTGATATTTAATGTACTTAAGTATTTGAAGTAAAAGTAAAAAGTACAATTTCGGTGATTTTCGGTAGGCATAAGAGCAGGGGCGGTTTTAGGATTTCACCTTTAGGGGTTTTAATGAGAATTTAAAACAAGAAGAGTTATATATTATATATTATATATTATATATTATATGACTACATAGTAAGCCAAACGTTATGGTGTTATTAAATATTTAATAACACCATAACGTTTGGCTTACTATGTAGTCATATAATATTTAATATATATGGCAAAAGTGGACACCAAAATTTTATGCATGATGTAATGATGCCAGTCTCGAATCAAATCAGTTCATGTATGTGTGCATTCTCTACAAACAGTGTGTCCAATGAATGCAGTCACTCACTCACTTTTTTTCTTCCGCTTATCCACAAACTACCTCGCTTCACGGGGAGCCAGGTGCCTATCTCAGGCTTCAAGACCAAATCAATAAATGTTATTTTTATTTAGTATTGAATGGAATGTTTGCATTAATATTTTGTTTGTGCTACAACTCTGGTAATAAGAATAACGAAATTTCACTGCTTTTGGTCGCCGTATTTGCGGCTTTCAGCCGATTAACGTTATAAATGCCTCCAGCTCTGACTGCGCGTGCACGCTGCACGTGCCTGTGCTTCTCCGTAGAGCGTGAGGAGCGTAATGCAATCTAGGAGCAGTGATTCGCCAAACCTCCCTTATTGCAGTCACACACATTTCTTCTGATTTTATTTTGTAGTAACGAGTAACGAAGACGCTTAGTGGAAATATAACGGAGTAAAAGTATACATTTTATCTAGAAAATGTAGTGGAGTAAAAGTGAAAGTTGGCATAAATTTAAATAGCGAAGTAAAGTACAGTGACATTTCTACTTAAGTACGGTAACGAAGTATTTTTACTTTGTTACATTACAACACTGTTTCCATGGAACCTACATCCAAAATACATTCATTAAACACGGCCCCTCCGGTCTCTCTGCAGAGACCAACACCAGCAGCGGGTCCGAGAGTGGCAGCGAAGAGAGTGGCTCGGGCTCAGAGAGCGAAGAGAGCAACGAGGAGTCTGAATCTGATGAGGAGGAGAAGGATAGAGAGGAAGAGAAGACTAAGAAGAAGAAGAAAGTAGACACAATCAAATTGAAGAAAACAGAACTGAGTGCAGAGAGGTCTGATTCATTTCTACAGACAGTTGATGTAACGTTTGCAGTTTTATGTGTACATACGGTATGTAGGCAGGATGACAGAGTACCTATACGCCATTTTTACAGTGATCAAAGCAGCGGAGAGGAGCAGAAGAGAACCAGGAAAGGAAGAAAGGAGCAGAAGAGATTGTCTGAGTCCGAGAGTGAAGAGGACAGTGAGTCTGAAAGCAGCGAGTCGGATTCAGAGTCAGAGGAAGAGTCAGACTCGGACATGGACACAAGAAAGAAGAAGGTTTGAGCTGAAAATCATTTTCTTTAATACAGAGGTTCCACTTTTAGGATTTTTAATATCATTTTTGTTTATTAAATCAGTCTTGATTTACATTAAACTGCTATTCCACAGCCAGAATTCACAGCTCCTGCCCTGCTGCAAGGGGAACTTATCAACACCATGGAGATCACTCTCCTCAGAGACTCTCAAGAGCAAGAGGTGTTCATAGTGTGCAGTGGTTTCTGCTACTTCTGTCTCTGTTAAACATCTCAGTGACAGTCCGTCCTTTTTTAACTGACGGCAACAGTCGAGTGACTAGAAAAGTGCTGTGTTATGTTGTTTATTGAAAGTGATGCATAGCAAATTCCCTCCTTCATTTTTATGCTTTCTTTTTTTGCATTAATCATCAAGGTGTTTGATTGAGGTGCTCAAAATGCAGAACACTACAGATATTTTGTGTATTTTTCTTACAGACTCCTGCCTCAAAACCACCACCTACAAAGCAGAGCAAAAAAGAAAGCAAGAAAGAGTCCAAAGAAATGTCTCTGCTAGATCTGGATGACTGTAAGTGGGATCTGAAATAAGAAATTGACTGGAAGGTTATTCAGATCGATGAATTGTCTCGTTGCCTACTGTAGTTTCATTTTGAATTTTTAGTCCATTCGGTCTTTCACCTGCTAGTACAATATGATATGCCCATTTGTACTTGGCCTTGTGGACAGAAAGAGAGACCTTTACTGACTTTAACAGGTTCTTCTTCTTTGCCTCAGTTGACCCCACCCCTTCACCTCAGGTGACTCCAGTCAACAACTTCCTGTCCAGCAGCCTGGTGGCAGATCTAGAAGGGTTGTCACTGACTGACACTGTACTCGCCCCGACAGTAAGTTACATGCACCACTGACTTTTTTAAAGCAAGTTCCTTTTTGATTCCTTCTTGACTCTTTTACCCTTGTCGTGTTTTTAGACCATCTCCCCATCAGGCTCGATTAGGATGTATGAATTATTGCATCGTATCACAGGAGAGGGTCTGGCAGTCGAGTACTGCTTCAGCAGGCAGCCCTTCAGCCCTGATCCGAACATGGTGGCTGTGCAGATCCAGTTCACCAACAACACCAGTTCAGAGACCAAGAACCTACACATTGAAGAGCCCAAACTGCAGTCTGGTATGAGGATCAAGGAGTTCACTGAAATCGGTCAGTCAAAGAAGACTTTAAACCATGGAACACAATTTCACTTTGCTGTTATTCAACTATAAGCCTTGACACAAAGGCATTAAAGTCTGAATCAAAGGCTGAATGAACAAGATTAGAGAGTCATGTATTCTTATTTAACTCATGATGTGCTGTCCGTTTTCTTTCTCAGAGGTTTTACCTGCAGGCGAATCCATAACTGTTGTAATGGGCATTGACTTCTGCGACTCCACACAAGCAGCAAACTTCCAGCTTTGGTTAGAGACAATTATTTATTCCAACTGAATCTGTTAATATTGATACTCTGTACTTTTCTTCATTGATGATTCTATTAATCACAGATATACAACAAAAGTCCTCGGCTATTAACTTCAATGTTCCTCAGTTCTTCTGCCTGATCACTTCTTCCACATTCAAGTCTGAGAATGTGCACAGCTTACCATCACTCGGATTCTATTTAATCCTCTTACCTGTTTCTTTTTGTTGTTTTTATCAGCACTCACACTCGGAAGTTCTTTGTGTCCATCCAGCCACCAGTCGGAGAACTGATGATGCCTGCTTTCCTGACAGAGAATGAGTTTAAGAAAGAGCAAGGTGAGATGATCAGATGTTGCACTGACTCTGATATTCTCTTGAGCTAAAACACTCTGGATTATTATAAACATTTCTGATGATTAATCTGATGTTTTTATAAATGCTCTCCTTTCCTCCTCCTAATTATGACCCAGTCTAGCCTGGGCTTCTGTTATTTAAGCAGATGTACAATATTTAACATAGGGCATATTAGCACTCATTTGATAAAAGTGTGTCTTTACTAATGAATAACCAACACTGGATCTTTGCACCAGTTATTAAGCTGAATGTCCTAATAAATACTGAATGTTCCTCTGTCATATTTTTTCATTTCTCCTTCTGTGAGGGTTGCTATACTTTAGAGATGCTATTAAGTGGTAAGTTCCCCTAAAGGCCTGGCTTCTTCACACTGATAGTTTGTCTCCTGCTTCAACCCAGTGTAGTATTAGCATGACTAAAAGCATAAGCATAACTAATTAGTTGTATAATATAAGCATGACTATTTATTTATATTTTAACATGGTGGGGACATTTAACTGCATCTCACCAGTAGATCACAAAGGCAATTATCCAACAAAATGCTTCATATAGCGTCCATTAAGCAGCAAAAAGTTGTATTTAGAGTATATAAACATTCTCAAAAACAGACTTAGACACATAACTTTATCAGTTTGTTTTTGCCAGAGTGATTTTAAAGAAAAAGTCAGATATCATGTATGATCAACTGAAAATAAATTCAGTCTAGTGACAGACAGATACAGAATCAGTCATAATCTGATTTGGTCTGTTGTCTAATTTGTAGTGACTGGACCCCATGCCTTGAACCACTACTTCATTCATAATTCAATTTACACTGTAGACTCTCGGAATATGAAATTTTGTGCATCCCAATGTTTAAGATGCTTTAAAGCAATTATACTCACCTCAACACCTAAGTATGCAGTGATGCAGGGTTGGATGATTCTTTTTTTTACAATGGATTCAAACTAAAGGTCGTAACCAAGGTTTTAGCAACATGGCTAATAAGAGCAAAAACAATAGCACTCCATATCTTTAGTATGGCTTTAGATCAATCAACATCAACATTTAGACATATTTACTTAAAACACTGACTGTACAGTTCACTGTTTAGGAGAAGAAAATATACATAGTTAGCTGGTTAGCTTGTTGCTAACAAAAGACGAACATAGGGTCATATTTTTTCCTCCTTTGTAGCTCAAATGCATGGAGGTTGAAAATGACATAATTCCAAGTGTCAATTTCCAACTTCTGAGGCAAGCCAAATGCGGTGGTCAACCCTGTCATATCTCATGTTTTGATTTTGAGTATTTATTGAATTGGTTAACCTACCTTCTGCAGGTCAGCTGATGGGAATGAATGAAATTTCTGAGAAGCTGAACCTGGGGGAGAAGTGTCAGAGAGATCATGTCATTATAGAGAGAGTCACTGCTACAGCTAACCTTAGCAGAGTACCTTGTGGCTCGGAGAAAGACTGCAGGTAAGGCATAGGGGGAAACCCACAATTTTACCTGTCAAGGCAGAAGAATATACAGATTGTACAGTTGATTGTGCAGAATATTCAGGCTTTTAATTTTTTTTCATACTTTTTTATCTTATAGATTTAATTTCAAGAGTTATTTTGATGAGTATGGCCATTGGTCTACACACAATACCACATAATGACAAGAGAAAACACATTTATTATATATGATCTGAAATCTCTCATTTAAATAGGTATTTAGATTTTTTTTACTGTGTTGAAGCACTTTGGGCAAAAGTTACAGCTTTGAGTCTCCTAACACAATAAGGTAAGATGATAAGCTCTGCACGTCCGGAAATGGGCAGTTTCTAACATTTATCCTGCCGGATTCTGTCAGGCTCAACCTGGCTGGATGGTGAACATTTGTGACAGGCATGTTCAGGTGTTTCCACAGATATTCTATTGAGTACATGAATGTGCTTTGACTGGGCCACTCAAGGACTTTCAAAGACCTCCAGTTTCATTTGTATGCTTTTGCTTTGTTGTCAAGTTGAAAGATCTGAGGTCATCTGCATACTGGAGTAGGTTTTATTCAAGCTCCTCTTAGTATTTATCTGTATTCATCCTTCCTTCAGATTTGAACAGTCTTCCAAAGCTTCCACTAAGAAGCGGCATGATGGCTGACACCGCTATGCTTTACCATAGGGATGGCATTAGCATTCAATGAGTAATACATGGCTTTCCCTAGACATAGCCCAAAAATTCAATTCTTGTCTCATCAGACCAGATAATCTTTTTGTTTATGCCACCAGGGTCATATAAGTGGCTGCCGTATGTTGTTTATTTCAGAAGTGGCTGCTGTCTAACCACCCACCAAGTCCTGATTGATGGGGTCTTTATGAGATGGTTGTCCTTTCAATATCTGTACCTGAATAGAGGAATTCTGAAGCTCTGTTAATGGTTATTGTGTTCTTGGTCAGCTGCCTGACTGAGGCCTTACCGAGTTACCAGTTACTGAGTTTGGCCAGATGGCCAGCTATAGGCAGAATCCTGGTGGTTCCCGAATTTTCATGATGATGGAGCTCACTGTGTTCCTTGGAACATTCAATGCCATAGACCTTCTTTGCTTGTTTTTTGGTCTGACATGGATATCATACACATTATATTTGCATTTCCAGCATTTTCTATTATATTGTAATATATTTTGCATGTTATTCCAGATCAGAACTGTGTAATGGTTAGTGTTGCTCTGTCCTTCATTGAGTCTATTGTCCCATTTTATTCATTATTGTACTGTTTTGAACTGTTTACACACATGTACTTTTAACAGTCCTGTGTAGTTCTGTATTGTTTCATGTAGCATCATGAACAAAAATTGCTTCTAATCAATCAAAATTTCGAAAAAGCTAGACTCCAGTGAAGTGCTAGAGACATCTCAAGATAATCAAAGCAAACAGGATGCACAGTATGAAGTACCTTAGCCAGGAGTCTGAATCTATATGAGAGATTTCAGTTAGATTTTATGGATTATTGCATGTATGTTAATATACAATGAAAACATCTATATCTTTAGTAAAATAAAAACATGGTTATGTGAGTGTATTTTGCTGCTCACCTCTCTCTACCTTTTTTTACTTGTCTTCTTGGTTCTTTTCCACCGTCTGTATTTTCTGGCCTGTTTTGCTCTTTGCTTTGCTTCACTTCAGTCCTCCTCTTCCTCCTCCTCCATCACCTGTTTCCAGGTTTGCTGGGAAGACTGTGAGCAGCGGCAGTCTCGTGCTCGTCACCGTGGCTAAGAAGGAGGCCAGAGAAGCTCAGCTCACTGTGAACTGTGAGAAGATGGTGATTGGTACGATGCTCGTGAAGGACATTCTTCATGCCTTGACGCAGTGACAACCGAGTGCATAGTTCGACCGAGTACAAGCAAAAACTTGTAGCTATGTGTAGCTTTGACTCTTTGTGCTGATTGTTTGACTACACAATATTGCACCTAGTATACACAGCTTGTTGCATATTGCTGTCCCTGAAAAGCTGAAATCGTAGTTTTATCCACATTAAGACCTGTGAATGCTCTGTGTACAATGTACTCTTATTGGCCTTTATTTATTTTCTCCTTTAGGTTTGCAGAAACGGTGCATGACATGACATAGCATCTGACCCGGTTTTTAACATTCCCAATAACTGTTTGTCTATTTAAAGTGCGTTTACTTTTAATTTCTTTAAATAAATGGGCAGCACAGAAAATCTAACTTTACTGTATTACTGTGCAAATGCCAGCTGCAGGATATGACTAGGATATCCTGCTGTAGAAAACACATGGCCTGTAATCGGCACTGTTTACACACCGACGGTCTGAAATGGAGCTCTGATGATTGATTAACAAGCTAATTCTGGAACATTTACTAAGGCTCCTTCTCCAGATCATTTTTAACAAATATTGACAATCGGATTTTAGCAAAGCAAATATGTGCATTTTAGAAAAACAGATCTTCAAAAACCTTTTCAAATTGTCCAGTCTTTTGTTTCATAAATATTTAACACACACACACTCTCATTCCTATCTACAACCAGTCCACATACAGAGAACCCTGAGCTGTTGCCTCATATTTACACTAAATAAGGTATTTAATTAATAAGGTCTCACTTAAAACAAAATCACATTATTGTTTTTTTATAATTAGTTATTAGTGAGCATTGGTTCCAACATCCAACAAAATAAATCCACTAAATCCTGCTAATATCAGTAACATATAGATTCAGACTAAAATAACAGCAAACTGAAATCCATGTGAAGTCCATAGAATATAGAAAATCCTTCAAGATCCTGTGTGGTATTTGCTATTATGAAAATCACGTAGCTCTGTGATATAATTATTATTTTTTAACAACAGCGTTGCTTGTATTGTGTTGACAAGCTTACTAAGACTCTCTTAAGACTATGATCATTCAGTGCTTTGGTGCTTTTAATGACTAAAGTTAAGTGGATATGTTTGAAACATGTTTGTAGATGTAGCCTATAGTCTAGGTTATTTGGTTGTTCATAGCCATTTTATTCACCTGAAACAAGTTTAATCAAAGACGCTGTGTGTTACAATAAATCAAACCAAACTGTTCAGGCGTTGAATGAATAAAAATACTATTATTATTTTTAAGTGATAACCTTACAAATAGGGTTAATGAAATGTGTTGTTATCCATCCACCTCCAGCAGGGTCAGAGGGCCTCTGTAGTATCACTGCTCTACTGTGGATCCGACCTCTGAGAATCAACATGATTGATGATTGGAATGTGACTATACATTTATTTGTATATACTCTTGGGAAAATAATGACTCCAATTCATATTCCATATTTGTGTTGTTGTTTTTTTGTTTGTTTGTTTGTTTATTCAAGAAGCATCTTGAAGTAATCTTCCATCATGACTTTAATTAATGTTTTTTTTTTTTTTGCACAAATATTTGACAACCCCATATTTGGCCTTCATGTCATTGCTGTGTGAATGTGAAATGGTCTGCTTATTTTATTTATTTGTTTGTTTATTAATGTCAATAAAAATGAAACATGCAGTCAAATGTTTTGTCTTTCTGGACTATTTTAATATGCATTCAGCAATCCATCTATTCTGCCTGAATTTTTTTTATCTTGAACAAACTAAAAGGGTACTTTAGTAACTAGAGTTTTACATATATATATATATATATATATATATATATATATATATATATATATATATATATATATATATATATATATATATATATATATATATATGAATCGATTTCAGACATTTGGGCTTGCTGGGACTTTGACCTGGAATTGAATGATTGTTAAATCTATTTATCTGTAGTTACAATGACAATTTAATATAAATTCTACAAACAGTTAAACTCTCATTCTTGAAAGATTGTGCTGAGAATCTCAGATGGACAGACAGATACACAAAGTCTCCATCAGTTGACGGGTCTTAAAAACTAGTTAATTCCTTCAACACATTGCTTGTTATTAAATATTTAAACAATATCAAAACAAATATATAAATATCTACAATATTGTGCATTTACAAACATAAACATAATTACATAATTAACTTCATGTCCTCAAGTAATTATTGTTAATTATTAGGTGGCAAAACAGTAAAGCATTTATGCAATACTACTTACTTACATATAATAGGAGCGATAATAATAATGTACTATATAGATGGAAAGTATTTAAAAGAAATTCATGCAGGCCTTCAATAGTAAAAACATAGAAACCAGCTATTTTATTTGAATAGTGAATTTTAATATTTATCTTCATAGATAAGTAGGACCACATGACTGCTTGTGAAAACGGGGAAATTAACCTACTGTACATTTCCCAATCATTATTGTTTACCACCAAATCATTAACATTTGCTCATAACTTTTGCTCATATAGCTTTATATAGTGTACTATTATGACACAAAGCCTATAAAACAAATATTTCTTGGCTGGTTCATATATATCTTACATGTCTTATATGTTATGTGTTAAATGTTGATAGTATACACTATATGACCAACAGTATGTGGTCGTGATCACCACTCTCATGTGCTTGTTGAACATCCCATTCCATATTTACTTCCTCTTCGTTGTTATAATGAGCTCCTTCTGGCAAGGTTTTCTATTAGATGTTGAAGGGTAACTGCCCCACAGTTTGTGTTCTTTCAGCTGCAAGAGCTTTAGTGAGATCAGACACTCTGACCATAGCACACCATGGAGCTTGCTTTGTGCACTGTGTGTCATTCTGGAACAACTTTGGGCCCCTTAGTTCCAGTGAAGGGAATGTAGTGAAACAGCATACAACGACCTGCTATACAATTGTGTGCTCCATCTTAAGCCACATATGAGTGTAATGATGAGCAGGTGTCCGAATACTTTTATTGTATATTTACATTACTAGGACTGTATTCGATTTTTACAAATGTAAATACAAATATCGAAATTATTATATCACTGGTTATTAAACGGTCGAGCACAATAATAATAATAATAATAATAATAATAATAATAATAATAATAATAATAATAATAATAATAATTTCCATATTACAGAGATTTTTATTTTGAAAAGCCTTAAGCGTGGCCAGTTCTGGAAATCTCGCGAGATTTGGCGTCTTCACATACGTGGCTTTTCTGTCTGCTTTTCCGGTTTGGGTGAATCGCTAATAGCAGTCAACATGGTGAGTTCTGTGTGTAATTAGAAATGATTTAAAGCAGTTTTTCTGTGCTTTCTTTTTTTTAATAGAAAGTGTTGGCTTTGTTGTGTCTTAATTTGGGACCTAACTGGTGCATTGTTGTTAGTTGTTTTCGCAAATAATGAATTGCTAACGAATTAGCTGTTCTATTGAGTAATATAGAGACGAGTTAATGGCTGACCTGGTAGAAGAGCTTGAGCTATATACGTACACACGCATATATACACATAGAACACACAAACCGATCAACACTAACATTAGCACCTCTAGCTGAAGGTGTGCTGTTGTATCTGGCACCATGGCGTTAGCAGCAGATCCTTTTTGAGTTGTGACGTTCTACATTAATCAGACTTGTTCTTCCAGCACATCACACAGACTTGATCAGATCAAGATGTGTGGTGTTTGGAGGCCAAGTCAACACCTTAAATCCTTTATCGTGTTCCTGAGCAATGTCTGCTGTGTGGCATGGAGCATCTTCCTGCTGAAATATCACACAGACATTAGAGAATATCACTGCTATGAAGGGATGCATTAAATCTGCAGCAATGTTTAGGTGGGAGCTTTGTGTAAAGTTAAATCCACATGAATATCAAGACCCAAGATTTCACTGTAGAACATTGTTTGGAGCATCACACTGCCTTCACCGGCTTGCCTTCTTTTCAGATTTCATCCTGGTGCCATCACTTTGTCCAAACATTGGAATAGATAATGTGATTCATGAGATTAGGTCACAATCATTGCTTCAGCAGTTGTCGTTCATCGGACCACTTTTTGTAGGTGACTACTGTAAACGGAAACATCCCACAAGAGCTGCTGTTTCAGAGGTGGTCTGGTATTAAGTGGTCTGGTCTAGCTTTTATTCGCTTCACCTGTCAATGGTTTTAATCTTATGGCTGATTGGTTTGTGTAAATATGCTGTGTTTTAACATTAAACACTGTTTTGTACTTCAGGACTTGCTGGTTAGTTTGTGCATATGCACAGTATCATAAATTTAGTCTAGAAATATCATAGTAGGAGCCATCTAGCCAAATCAGACAGGCTTGTGGTGATAATTAAATATGAAAATGATCATGAAATATCTTTGCATAAACTTTTGTATGTGTGCGCTTCTGTTTGTGCGGTTTCTCTGTTCAGGAGCTGGAGGCCATGACCAGATACACGAGTCCGGTGAACCCGGCTGTATTTCCTCACCTCACTGTGGTGCTGCTTGCAATTGGAATGTTCTTCACAGCCTGGTTCTTTGTGTATCCTTCACATAATCAATAGCCTGGTGAAATGTTTGCTTTCCTTGATTATTGCATAATGCAGAACAAAAATGGCTGTTTGCATTCTTAACCCAGTCTGTTCCAGCTACGAGGTAACGTCCACAAAATACACACGAGATGTATACAAGGAGCTGCTCATCTCACTGGTCGCGTCACTCTTCATGGGCTTTGGCGTTCTCTTCCTGCTGCTTTGGGTTGGAATCTATGTGTGATGGTAAGCAATTCAAAGTAGTATTTGTAGCTGTTAAGATTAGTTTTTATTGAGATAAATTTAAGATTGCAGATTTTTGTAGTGACCCCAGCGTGATCTGTTTACTTTCCAAAAAATGGTTTAAATGCTAAAATACTGGCACCATCGTTGATGGTGGTGTACTAAAAAAGCTTTATTAATCATTAATGTCTTATAGCATACTTTATTTCTGTGTTGTAGGTTGCAGGTTGACAAGAACATTCCAACTGCTCTCCTTAACTTTAGTGCTTATAGATGTCTGTATACACACACACACACACACACACACACACACACACACACACACACACGAGCTGGGATTGGACTTTGCACTGGCAACATGCTGAACAGTTTGTGGTTTGAATTCTCCAATAAAGATTTTGTACAAATTTTATTTGTCTCTTTTTTTTTCTTTTGAAAAGTATTTAAGTCTTGCAGAATATGGTAAGGAACAATGTGTTTTTTTCATTTATTTATTTTATTTAACCGTTAATTATCCAGAAAGTCTCTTCATCTTAGCAGTCCTGGCAAAAATGGCTGCACAATTGTTACACATCCTTAAGAGTTAATGTGTGCTGTTCAGGTCAGAATTTGCTAATCAGCTAAAATAGAGCAGACATTTCCCAAATAACTTGCTTTGATTCAAATTTAGTCCAGAGACAGACATCTGACTCTCGCCTGAAAGATACAAATGTATAAATAACTATAACTCTATTTCTTTCTTAAGCTAATGAATCACAAAATGTCACTTAATTCAAATAAAGACGTCAAACAATCAGACTGTAGTTGTAGTTGCAGTTCAGAAACCTTCTGCTCTCCGGACCTCCCTGATCCTGAGTCCTATCACTTGGAACTCACTCACTGCTGCTCTGTTGTTTCTGGATTGCAGATTAGGAGTAAATTTCTACATTTGTATTTACAAATAGTCTTTACCCAGCTTTACTAAGGGTGCTAATACTTCTAGAGATGAGTACTGAGTGTGCTGGGCAGGCTGTTTGTGGTGTCTAAATCTCCAATCCTGTTGTAATCCCATGGATAAGAATAGAGCAATCTGTCAGGGTCTCAGTACCAGGCTCTCAGGGCAATAACCTGTTCATTGGTCAGAATCGAGCTCATGGGTTACTCAACCCCATATGTATTTGTTTGTTGTTTAATTCCTGATTTGTAATTTAGCATTGTGGCATTTTATTGTCAGTTACATGTGTTACTTTTTGATTAAAAAACAAATAAATTATTACTATTATTTTTTTGCATTGACTTATCAGTCTAGTGAGAAATGTGTTAGAGTATAGTAAATTATACTATATTATAGTAAATCTAGCCATGTGATACAGCTGGATTTGAAGCCCAGTCTCCTGGTTCATGCTTGACACTATTACAGCAGTAATCCAAGCTTCATTGTTCAAACACTAGAAGACTAAATATGACTTTTAGTGCATCCGAACAAAACATCCCCTTCCATTAGCATTCAGCCAGTTGTTAAAAACACTCAGATTTTCCAGAGTCGCTGTGATTGCTGTCCTGAGATGCACGTCAAATCAAAAACTCTGACCTGTCTGTCTGGTAAAAAAAATAAATGATGGATATTTTGATGTATTTATAAAACGGCTAAAGGACACAATGATTCATAGAGAGGCACTTTGGAAATGTTGATAACCAAAATCAATCTTGCTGTGAATCTAGCTGGTGAACATTAATGTAGTGTTCCAAAAGAATTGAAAAAGATGATGCAGATAAAGCTATAAAAAAAATCTAATTACATTAATGGAAACAATTTCACTGAAACAAACTCAGTCTTTGGTCATAACGACTTATCTAATCGTTATTCCTCTAGGGAAACCAAAACGATACAAAATCTTATATAAAAATACTTCCTACAATAGAACAGAGCACCACATACAGTAGAGTTTATCATTCAGGGCTGGGAGACCAGTGCAAACAGTCAACATACAGTTTATAGCTATGCCTCTTAGTTGGTGCAGCGTTCATATTCAGACCAGATTGTGTAAAAAGAATAAAGTAGTTCGGATAAGCGGTAGAAAATGAAAAATGATGAGAATAAAGTAGTAAGTAACTGAACAACAGAACATGTAATCTGTGGTATTCATTATGTTTTAAAATATATATATTATATGCATTTAAAAATGTGTATATTATCATTGTTTGGTGTGTTCTTGTTTGAACAGTTTAGACAGATGTTAAATAATCCAGCAAGAAGATGCTCTGTAAGTGGGTCTACTTGTGCTCTGCATAGGAGTCTCTTAGTTCTGGTAATGTACTGGTACAGCAGCTTTGTTTTGCTTAACTCTGCCAGTGTTCCAGACTGCAAACCAGTCTGCCATCTCTGTCCGGATCTTGATGTAGATCATAGCCGAGCTCGAGCAAAAGCATCCCGCAGCCAGGCACAGTCTTCGTACAGTCTCGGATCTCCGAGGTACTCGGTGCTGCGTTTGTACAAGTAGTAATACAAAACTGCAGCTGTAAGAAATAGTTAAGAAAAGTCACCTCAAGAAATACTGCTTTTTTTATATAAATCTAAAATCAAAAATTGTCTTAGCCTTTTCTGAGACTATGAAAAAAGAACAGAATACCTGAATAAATTTCAGGTTATGTGACTACAGCATTACATGGTTCATGAATTTGAGTATTTACAGGCTAGAAGTATCAGAATAAAATTCAGCTGTGATTCAGTTTGCCTTTTGTTTGATGTTTACCTAGTCTCTGGAACACAAAGAGCACCTGCAAGCCGTCCGTCCAGACGAAACGATTCGAATCCATCCACCTCAGATTCTGTAAACATAATGTTTGTTTTGAGGGACAGTTGGCTTTAGCAATCGAGATTTCAGATTGGAATCATAAAACATATTTACACAAATAAAACATTATATGTTTTGATTGCATAAGTATTTTATCCCTTTTATTAGTTCTGGTGCAACCAGATTCCATCAAAAGTCACAATTATTCACTTATAAGTCATTTATTTGATGAAACCATCATGTGATATATACAGGTAATATATGGCCAAAAGACTGTAGACACTTGACCATCAAACCCATATGTGTTAACGTCCCAAACCATGTTACAGCATGACAAAATCCCAGTGCACAAAGCACAGCATTTTAAGCTTGGATTAAAGAACTCGAGTGTCCTACACAGAGCCCTGACTCTGACTTAAACCCACTGAACACCTTTGGGATAAACCGGAACATCGACTGCGCGCCAGACCTCCTCATTCTTACAGTGATTGAGTGAGTGTCTGATCTCAGTAATGTCATCTGTGATCTCACTGTGATAGTGATAGTTAGCTGTCAAAAATCCATATAGTGCAAGTACAGCTTGTCAAAAAAAAGAGGGATTTGAGTTGAAGATCGGGGATTTGAAAACTAATGCAAGGCACTGGAATTGTTTCATCTTTCTGTACTTGTCTTATTCTTTTCAAGGTTGCTGTGGAGCCTTCAGAGCCTATGCCAGGAACACTGGGTGTGAGGCAGGATGGAATGGAACACTGCATCACACTGTAAAACTACACACACACACACACACACACACACACACACACACACACACACACACACACACACACACACACACACACACACACACAGAAACCAAAGCAGCCGCCTGGTTCAAGTCATTTAAAACATTTTTCTCAGAGAGAGAGAGAGAGAGCACAGAACGCACCATGAGCCAGCAGTGGAGGCAGATGCTGAGTGTGAGGTAGACTGCAGACAGAATAAGCAGAGCTCTAAACCTCTCCAGCAGCAAAGACAGGAGTCCCACCTGGAACACGTACGTGTTAAACATCATCAGCAGGATGATGATAACATTGAACAAGATGGCAATGTCCTGGATTCTGTAATAGGAAAGCAGAATTTAAGATGCATGAAGATGACACTGAAAACACTCCTTCATTTAAAATCTATGTTTATTTAAGCTTATATTTTACACATATGAATCAAGACACATTTCTGCTCTGGACTTTGTCATTACTTACATGAACAGCACGAGCTGAATGACTGGAGCTGCCCTCAGCAGTTCGCTGAACGAGTTGACAAACAGGTCAAAGGCCAGAAGAGAAAGCTGGATCAGCAGCACCAGCGAGTAGTTATTGGTCTGGAGCATCTCTTAGTTCAGTGTTGCCTCACTTTACCTTGTAGACAAGTGTAGTTCTGCTTCTCTCAGGTATAACATGAGAGCAGAAATGAGCCTCAAAACTCAAACAGTGCAGACCAACATGTCTAAAAATTCTCAGTAGATTTGAGGGAAGGTGAAAACCACAGATGAAGGAGCTTTCCCTCAGTTTATCCTTGTTCAGATTCAAACAATCTCTTTCTGATTACAGAATCGTGAGCACATTTTGCTCACCCACTGACTTTTGATGTTTGATTAGGTCCAAATTTATCTAGGAGTAATCCGGGTGGGTGTAAACATGATGTAAAGTGTCATGGAGACATCATTGGCTTCACCTAGAAGAAACAAAGTGGAATGAGGTAAGAAATTAAAAACCGAATAAAACAGAAGTAGCACAATTCACCAATCATTTTCAATTCATCAGATCAGTCAATTAATGCTGATCAGCTGTGACACCCTCAGTGTAAGGATGGAGATGAAGAATAAACCATGAGTTACCTAAGATTAGTCTCTTCACTGATCACCGTGTCACAGCCAGTCACCGTATGTGTCAAGCACAAAGTCTGTTGCACAGGCAGGTGCAAAAAAGATCTCGCTGAGGATTAAGGTTTAATTTCACTCAGACATCTTGTGAGTACCTTTTA
Organism: Tachysurus fulvidraco; assembly: GCF_022655615.1. Lineage (NCBI taxonomy): Eukaryota > Metazoa > Chordata > Actinopteri > Siluriformes > Bagridae > Tachysurus > Tachysurus fulvidraco. Next base: position 7,000,398 of record NC_062527.1, read on the forward strand.
ATCTGTACCTGACTCGTACTTCCACACACATGGCATGCTTTAGGTATAGTAAAACCAATAAGCATTTTTTATTTTTTTTTAGATCCACAGCAGACTGTGACTGAATAACACGTGGAGACAAAGGGAATTAGATTAGCTCCTGGAAGTGCTGTTGTTGTTGTTGTTGTTGTTGTTGTCAATGTTGTTGTTCATATCTGGCTACATCACGTGTACCACGACTGAGCTTTTAGTAGCTCACTAACACCTAAAAACTGTGGATTAAATCTAAGGTGCAAAAGATCAGAGCAGTCTCTACGTGTAGCGTCACATATTAAAACAAAGATGTCTTTAATCGCAACGTCTCGCCGTTAACCTTCCAAAACAGCTAACTGGTTAGCTATCCCGAAAAGACGGTTTAAAGTTAGCATCTACTCTAGATACTTCAATAATAACTCATACAGTACCTCGTATTCAGAGTTAATGTGGTGCTAGTTTTGAGACAGGATGGTCACTCTGATCCGAACTGATTACAGTCAAACAGGGTAAAAAAGCGTCCATGTGAACCAAGAAACCACCACGTCTCCCATAGCAACGTTTACCGTAAAGCCAGACAATTACAGTGATCCAAAAACAAGTCCAGTTTCTCCGTTTCCAGGCACTGGAGTTGAATTCGGAGTCGATTCAATGAATCATTTGATACAAACCAATTTCGCAGAATTGATTTGGACAGACATACAATACCACACTCATCACAATTAGCTTGCTATCTTGTTGATAACAAAAACGGAGGTGAAAATGTGTTTTTCTTACTGCTGAGGTACACTGTATGTCTTTAAGCTTGTTAGCTAACTGTGATGAGTGATACAGGTTTACTTGCTCAATACAGCAAATGAATAAATACTTGCAATAAAACTCATTTAATAATTCCATGTTGCTTTGATATATACTTGCTGAACTTAGGGACGAGGAGTCATACTTGCTGAACTTGGGAACATCACTCATCCTCTTTGTTTTTATCTCTGAACACAACATTGCTGTACTATATATAAAATTATGACCCTTTATACGACAGATTACGGTAATGTAGTTTTCTGCCCTCTAGTGGCAGAAGAGCTGAAGTGAGCTAAGTTAGAATACACGTACAGTGAGTGGAGTTGAGAAGGTAGTCAGTGACTGGCGGCATGTGAGCAACTTGTAAGACGGTGGCGGCTGGAGAACACCAATAAAGGTGAGTTACACCCTTGTTATTCTGGGTTCTAATGAAATGTGTGAAATATCTCTTTTCTATAGTCAGAGTACTGTATATATAGCAGTGGTAGAGAAATATTATACATTCTAACAATATTTAAAATAGTAAAATAATAATAAATAGACTAATAAAGAGTCAGTATGTGTGTATCATCTGTTTTGTATTTGTTGAGTTAAGGTTTACAGGTGAAGTCTTCTACCTTTACTGTAGATAGACATTACAGGATTACTTTAGCAGCAGAAGGAGAATAGTGTCCCAAACCCCATTCATACCATTTTTTTCTGTTCTTGATGCGTAACTAACTAAAATTCTACATAACAGGATTAAATATACCATCCAATCTGACTTCCTTTACTTTCTGTACCAGATCATGACTCATTTGGTCTAAATTAAGAATAACTTGCTTCTGTGCACTGTAGTGTTTATTTAACCTTGAGAGTTGCACAGGGAAATACACTGGATCTATTATTATTATTATTATTATTATTATTATTATTATTATTATTATTATTATTATTATTATGTTTTGCTCCTCTATATATTTTTTCTAGCAAGTTCTAGCACTATTAGATTTATTTAGTTCCTGTTTTGCTTATCTAACATCTGCAATACCAAGTCACTGCACTGGGCTCTTATAGTGTTAATGTGTATTCAGCCATGTATATTGAAAAATTGTTGTAGTTTGAACAGGAAGGAAACAGAGACACAAAGACTTTCATATAATACAGTTTATAGCCAAAGTATGTGAACACCTGACCATAAGAGCCATTCAAGGACCATTGGTATTAATGTGGAGTTGCTCTCTGATCTTCTGGATGTTTTTTTTTACTAGATGTTGTATGGATTTGTGATCATTCAGCTACAAGTGCATTAGTGAGATCAGACACTTATGTTGTAAGACTGAGAAGGTCCGGGGTTCGACAGTATTCCAATTCATCCTAAAGGTGTTCCTATATTCCAGTCTTGTAAATCTGTGTCTTTATTGAGCTTCATGCAACTTTATAAGAAACACCTGTAGACCTGAAATGAATAAAATCATGTAGATACAGGGGAAGAACTTCAGTTAAGGTTCACATTAAACAACAGAATGGGGAAAAGTCTGATCTCTGGGACTTGGATCTTGGCATGGATGTTGGTACAATTCGGGCTGGTTGGAGTATTTTATAAGCTGTTGATCTCCTGGGTTTTTCACACACAACACTCTGTAAAGTTTATACAGAATGGTGCAGCAGTCATTTTTCAGTTTAATTCAGTGACTTGTATTGGCTGAATTTTCCATATTTTGATAAACGTTCAAACATTATATTACTAGGATTTCTACTAATTTGTCTGCTGGTATTTATAACATATAGAAATTAAAAATCTATTAACGATCTATCTGTTGTCTTCTGCCTCATACAAAAGTGTTTAAATTATTAAGCAATTAATCTTAATGGATTCATTTTCACAGTCCGTAATATTAAACTGGCTGCTATCCACCTGTACGTTCAAGCAGATTCAATCGGCACAATGAAGACTAAAATAATTTTTTTAACTGTCCAGTTTCAGTGTCTGCTGTTACTTCAGATTCCTGTTCTTGACAAGAGTTGAACCTGATGTGATCTCCTGCCTGTCCGCCTCAAGGTTTGACACGTTCTGCTTTCTGAGATGCTTTTCTGCTCACCACGGTTATAAAGCGTTATCATAAAGTAAAGGTTATTTGAGTTATAGTCTTCTTACCAACTCAAACCAATCTCATTTTTCTCATTTGACCTCGGCCATTGAAAGTTTTCAGCCTGCAGATCTGCTGCTCACTAGATGTCGGTTTGTTTTTTTCACTATTCCATTTAATGTCTTGCACCCAAAATAGCTACTATTTGGCTGCACTAAACTAATTAAACTGAATATTATTACTATATAATTAATAGTTTGAGAGATGGATCGATAGGTAGAAGATGAATAAATAGGAAAATAAGTGTTTAAAAAGTGGGATCCTATCAAACACACATGATTTCACACACTTACCTCTTCAACTTGGTGTAATATTATGCTTGTGTTTTGTTTTTTCTCTTAACAGCGTCTTGTGACTGTAAGCTGAAATTTGACCCTTTCCCAACCACAGAAAGTAGCACTGCAGTATTCTGTCTTTAGATCCTCTATTGAAAGTAATAAACCGTTTTATATTATAACATCATATTACACCATTTTGACCTGTACAGTCTCTAGCTGAATGTTTTATGTTGTAGTTAAAACAGAGTGCAATGAAGAGATTTTTAGTGCACTGACTGTAAGGTCGATTCAAAAATATAATACTTTACAGTTGTGAACTGTGTAATCTTCTGCTATTTTGCTTTTTAGGTATTGTACATTGGCGTTATAGAAACACACACTCACTCAGTCCCTCATACACACACACACCCGCTCACACACACTCTCTCAGTCACTCAGTCACACTAACAGACACTAACTCACACACTCACTGGCTTACTCACTCACACAAACTAACACAGACACACACACACACGCTAGCACACACACACAAACTCACTCTCTTTCTCACACCCATACACACACTTGCAGGAACCCATACAGAGGTACACAGACATTCTGCAAAGAAAGTAGTTCAGGAACCCTGGATCTGAAGCTGTGAGGATGAAATACTTATTTGTGTATCAACACACTGCCCAGATATAAATACAGAAGTGTTATATTTTATTTTGTTTTTTAGATTTTATAGGTTGAGGGAGAGTTTTCTTATGTTGAAAATTATGAGTTGTGTCTTTTTGTGTGCAGAAGCGTACCATCTTCTATTCACACCAACGCATCGGTCAGGTCGTGATTGCTTCTAGCTCTAATGCAAACGTGGGTAAATGCTTTATTTGCATCTTCCTTTGTTTCTGTTTCCACGCCCTCTCTCTCTCTTTCTCTCTCTCTCTCTCTCTCTCTCTCTCTCTCTCTCTCTCTCTCTCTCTCTCTCTCTCTCTCTCACTCACACACACACACACATAGTCCCATCATATGACCATCCTGTTCTGCTATTGGATATCCTGGAGCTTTGCGAGAGAGGCAGCGAGTAACCAAACGAAAGAAAAAACAACAGGAATGTGTGTAAAGTGCTCTATTTGTTTTGGGTGTGAGTGTTGCTATGTGCCCCTTTGGGAAATTCCCAGCTGTTTTGCCCTGTCCAGGACTTTTTGCCATGTTGCTCCAATTTCATTCAGACCTAATAATCATAGTGTGCATGAATTAACCGGTTCTACAGTCCGTCACATTATTTTTAAATGTGTTTGGACCATGTGGTAATCGACTCTCCAGTATTTACACACCATTATTTACTATGGGCAGAGCTGCATAACAAATTAGTTTATCCAGCAGAGGATTTTTCCAGTGGATCATTGCAGAAATTAGCCATGGTTATTTGAAGAGGTTTATGTCTGTTTGTATGTCGACATCCTTTAACGCTGATAAGGGAAGGATCAGGCTTCTCTTTTCTTTACTTAAAGTTTTAGATGTTACCACTGCTCACTGTAATCATGCGGTGAGGTGTTAAGGTTAAAATGGAGCTCTGGTTATACTTTTCAATACACATGTCGACAGATTCTCATGCTCTGAATGCATAACCAGGAAGCTAAGACCTTATTAGACTTATAGACAGCACAGACAAGTGCAGACGTTAAAGGAAAACTTCTCCCTGGACATCTTTAGAATTAACATGAGACCTTCACTGCTGTCCAAGATTTATTTTTAAATGTAAACATCTTTTCTACATCAAACACAATGGACAACATTTGTCAATAGTTCAACAAAGGTACAAGTGATATACTTAAGTTGATTAATATATTTTTTCATTATTTTGTCTTCTTATGTGTAAATTTACGCACACAACGGAGCACGAGAAAGATATTCCGAATTTACAGAATTTTTAAGAATAGCAAATTATTCCGTTTATTTTTAATTATACAGCTTGATGAATGAGGCCTAGTGTTTGGTTACCTGCTGACGGTGGTGCTGCATTTAACATAACACTGAAGGCTATGCAAACATCATGCATCATTTTATGATGTGACTGAGAAAACTCCTTAACTCTCTTAGTAGAATTTCCAAATTAAAGGGTTTTTTTTCCTAGTCATATGTCAGAAACTCACCTTTCTTCTATACCTAGACAATGCAGTGCTGCAGCACTTATATATATAGTGTGTGTGTTTCGAGGTTAAGTTTTCTTTTCACCTGGCTGATAAGTGTTTCTAGACTCTCTATTGCATTTCTGCTGGGAACTGCATTTTTGACTAAAAGAAACTACTAATTTACTACAACTGTCAAATTATTAACCCACAAGTTCCATAAGACATTTTGGAATACTTAGTGAAAGGCACATAATACCAGTAAGAGTTTAATGTTTAGTGAATAGCTGCATTCTTGGTTACTTATTCTCTCACTCTTTCTCTCTCTCTCTCTCTCGCTCTCACTCTCTCTCTCTCAGTAATGTCAGGGTGGTTAAGAGATGGGGAGGTGCTGGAAGGTCAGGGCAGTGGTCAGGCATCTCCTTGTAACCCTAGATTTAGGACCCCAAGATCCTCACCTGACAGTGCAACCTTCAGATCCCCAAGGAACACAATGAGAAAAGCCAAAGAGCTGTTCGGGCTTTGTGATAAAGAGAACAAGGGGTTCATCACCAAGAGAGACCTGCAGGTGTGTCCAAATGCATACATTAAGTATGCTTGTAGTAAAATACCTGGTTTCATAACAGTAACTTAGTTAAACTGGTGTCTGGTGTCTGTGTTTCTGTATGAAAGCGGTTGGAAGGAGAGGTGCCACTGACCCCGGAGCAGTTGGAGTCGGTGTTTGAGAGTTTGGACCGTGACAGAAATGGCTTCCTCACACCTCTTGAGTTTCACACTGGTCTAGGTTTGTGTTTACACTCTGATCCTCAAAGACTTTTCTGTGATGTATTTATATTTTACATATGTATATCATAAAAACAAGAAAAAGTTCTGTTTTACTTTTGTTGTTCATAAAAATAATAAAATAATTTCACACTGAGGAGTAAAAACAAAACTTTTCAGGTAAAATTAAACATGCGGTACATTTACAGTATTTGGCAGACACCCTTATCCAGAGCGACATATATTTCTCTCATTTATACAGCTGAGCAATCGGGGGTTAAGGGCCTTGGTCAGGGGCCCAGGAGTGCCAGTGCTTGATGGCTCTGGTATTTGAACTCAGTAGTACACCAAACTCAAGCACTGAGCTACAGTACCACAGCCTAGTACAGTTTTACCAGAAACTGCTAAAAATCAGAATTTGTTAATTTGCCTAAACATACAAGATTTTAATGACAAACTTTCACTTATCTCAGAAACATGTATTGCCTGGTCCTAACCCTGTGCCCCATAAGCTCTAAATCGTGCACTTCTGATGATGCTTCCATGCAGAAAAACTGAATCCACACAGGATTCTGACTCAAAAGGATGTTAGTCAGTTGGTTGTTAGTCAAATTTTTTGCAAGCCCAAGACGAATGCACATCAAAACCAACAAATAATGCCAACAACCTCTGAGCTGAGAGCTTACAGTGTTGTGTAAACTTTTCTACATCTTTGATCACCAGTTAAATATTTTAAATATGTTAGGCAAGCCATCCTAACGCTAAGGAAAGCAAAGCAGTGAAGCTGATGGGTAAGAAATTAGTGAAGCTCATGGGTTATTTACAGCTCATCACGGAGCATGTGCGCATGTGTTGCTGTAGTTACAGTAGGCTGGTTAACATGAGATTCATAGAACCGTCTGTTTTTCTCAGGTGAGCTGATAGAAGAGTGTGAGGAGAAAGATCCAGCAGAGCTCAGATTCACACAGATTCTTATAGAGCTTGGAGCAGATAAAATCCTGAAAGAGTGAGTGTTGTTCTTCACCAGACATTTCTAATACACTGTTATTTTTATTTTCTTACTATTTAGCTGTGTGTGTGTGTGTGTGTGTGTGTGTGTGTGTGTGTGTGTGTGTAGTCAGTGGGAGCTGTGTTCTCTTTGGTGTGATCTGCAGAAAGATAGGCCTGAGTTGTTGAATCTATTGGAGGAAATTCTTTCCCACGCCGTTGCTCATCTTCAGGATGCACTGAAAGAGCGGGACAATTTAGAAGAGACCCTGCACAGGTCAGCTGACACACTGCACACCTGACTATGACTAGAAATGAATTTAAAGCAAAAGAATGGCATGTAGTGTCATTACATGTGTGTAAGTTTTTGTGTGTGTTGACTCACACTCAGACGAGAAGACGAGCATAACACGGTGGTGCGCTCGCTTTACGAAGACCTCGAGAGCCAACTCAAAGAAGAGCGAAAGAAACGAATCACTCTGGTAAGTGAGAATTAAAGTAGGTTAACAATCTGCATATAAATGCCCCGCATTAAGAATATGATTGGTAATAATTGTGGTGATGATGATTTTCTGATGAAGGACAGCGCGAGACAGGGGGACAAAAGAGAGCAGCTACTGCAGGAGCTGAGAACGCGAGAGCAGGAACTAGAGTTCACATTGACCAAGCAGAGAGAGGTATACATTAGATTATTTATTAATCCAGAGCCGTTAGAGCATCTTGCCTAGGAGTTACTCTAAATGCTCTACTTGGGACTCCATGTACTGTAGCTTGAAACTCGGATCAAGGCTCTGTGCAAGGACCAAGCGAGCACTCGGGGGCAGAACCAAAGGCTGCAGCTGGTAAACGCAGATTTGCGGGAACAGTTGGAGGAGAGCCGGGAGGAGCTACAGAAGGCACTTAATCAGCTGCAGATCCTGCAGGAAACACTCACAGATCAGCAGGAGGGCAAGCAGAGGTGAGATGTGACTTAGGTTGTGGTTGGAATACTTAAAAGTGCAAAGTTATAGCTTGGAATTATGTCATTTTTAATAAATTCTGTACATTCGAGATGAGGAAAATGCACGTTCTCCATATTTGTCTTTTGTTAGTGAGACAATAGGCAGCTTGTGATGGTCTAATGCCAATACAAGCATATAGAGTAAGATTCATTTAAAGGTAAGAAATTCTGCTTTGTTGCTTTGCTTTGATGTCACTGTCTGAACTTGGGATTAAGGAGAACATCCCAAGTTCTCAACATAAACCTCCGTGTTGAGATGTTACCTTTGTATTCACAGTAGTTGTAACTTGTGTGTGTGTGTGTGTGTGTGTGTGTGTGTGTGTGTGTGTGTGTGTGTGTGTGTGTGTGTGTGTGTGTGTGTGTGTGTGTGTGTGTGTGTGTGTGTGTGTTTTGGTTTTGTTTATTCCAAGGCAAGTGCTGAAAGTCTCCAAAAATATGCAGAAAGAGAAAGAGAGCCTGATGAGGCAGCTGGATCTGCTCAGGTAAGACTACATGTATGCATAGCATTACCTGAAGCTGTCTGTGGGTGTGTCTCCAGGTCATTGTCCATTTCAGCTTTATTTGCTCTTGACAGATAGCAGGTATAAGATAAGACAGGGAGTGTACACACACACACAAGGCACACACAGAAACTGTAAAAACTGGAAAAAGCAGATGTATGAGTGTATATACAATGGAGTGTATACACAAAAATGTATTTGGAAAGAAAAGTGTATACCTCAGATATAGATGCAGCAAAATAAACTTCAATCCAAAATATGTCAAGGTAAAAAATGTTAGTATATGTATTGGAAATACAAAAATAAATAGATTTATTAAAAGTGGAAGTTATAAGCATTTAGACTGACTCTCTGCACAAGCATTTGGAAGAATTGTTTGCGAGCTGATCAAAACAGTCAGTGTCTTTCTTAGAGATAAGCAGCTCTGGTGTGAGTGGCTGCTCTTTATACTTTGTATTTCATATGTTTAGGGTGTTATTCCCTAACAGGAATATTTATCCGACAATCAAAAAATGGCAAATATCATCCAATTATATTAACCTCAGCGATATATCAACCTAGCAGTTAATCACACACAAAATGTATAAATGATATTTATAGAGATTCAGTATCCATTTCTTTTAATATATTTGTTTCATCCGGTGTCTTTCTCAGGGACATGAACAAGCGTCTGCGGGATGAGAAGGATGCACAGCAGGATCAGAAGAGGGTTAGTCAGAGACAATCCTTCATGCCTCCTCTTCCATCTTACCCACAATCCAGCTGTGGCCAAGACACCCCACCATGGGGTGCTTACTCTTTTTACCCGTACTGAACTGGACTCTGTGCTGGGGTTATGTGTGGCTGCTCATTAGGACTGGTGTGAAACTGTGGTCAGTGCTGTGCATGTCTGTTCAGCAGAAACCAGCAACTCTTCACCTGCTTTCCCTGCCTTTGCATGCAGCTCTGCTCTGGGCTTCTGTCCTAATGAGGGTTACGCTAGACTGATTGTCTACTGAAGATTCCAAACACGTAATAATGGTTTCTCAGACATGGACTGCACTATTAAAGTCTGTTGTATTGTAAATAGAGTAATTTTTCTTATTCAGAAAGGCCATTTATTTTCCTGAAATTCAAAAAGCCTTAATCTAAAAGAATGAACAACAATGAGAATACGAACACACAGCTGTCTTGATGATTACTCACAGCCATGTGATGGGATTCGTGTTCCGGGCCCTAAGGCCAGTTTGGAGAATGTGAACGGAAAAACGTTTCTTAGGTTTTTTTATTGGTGAACAAAAAAACCTTTTTTAATTGTGTCTGTTACAGAAAGCACACCATAGTTTCCCTTTAGAGTTTTATTTACTGTTGCTCACCTCACATCTGAATTTTACTCATCCAGACTGGGAATAATGTTAGAACTCTCAACGAATGTGAACTCATTATGTCAATCTCCATGATCCTCATACAAGCAACAAAATAAGGCATAAAACTGCAGCTTGTAGCTACATATACTTGTGCTGTGTGTGAGTCATTTGACCACCTGGCAGTCAAATTCCCTTGTGGGTAGTTAACACCACTTTATTTGTGTGCCGAATATTTCTACAATTCTATTGGACTTTTAGCTTTTAGTGGTTAAAACAAAAAAAGGCTTTATTACAGTCAGAAACGTATGAGACCTAATGACATATGCGATAATCAGATTTTCTTTCCTTCTTGTTCTTTATGGAAACCTGTATAAAGTCATTTTAACAATTTCCTCAAAAATGTACTGCACATTCCACTACTCTAAATGATTTGGTGTTTTTGTGAATGTATCTTTCTAAATCATGAAATTATGCCATAATCAAAGCTCGCTCTGTAAAAATTCTTTTAATTCTTAATTCTTTCCTGTGCAGAAAATGATTTTTGAGTAAATTGTTAAAATCCTGCGTGCAACACTGTTTTTGACTGAATTTTATATGTCTGTACAATTATGTGTTTTTGTAAAGTTGCATTAATTTATTGCATTTATTGTGTGTTGCGTCTTCCTCTGTGATCAGTTTCTCTGCCTTTCCAGTTCATGATCATGAACAAAATGGAGAAACGTTTGTAAGTCAGGTTTATGAACAAATGGGTGTTTTTCAGCACCACCGCAGTACACAATAAAAGAAATAACTGATGGTACACATTTCTATCTGTGTCTTTATTACATATGATTCAAAACCTATATATAAATGAAAAGACCAAATGGTGTGTCTTCAGAGACACATTTAAAAGTCACTTATGCAAGAAAAACAATTAAGAGGATTTAAAATCACCGTAAATTTTATTTTTTTCTCACACACCTTTGTTGTACATGCTTTACATACAGCTCTGTAATTATGCTTAAATTATTCTAAAGCCAAAATATTCTATGGACTGTTCCATAGACACCTAAGATGAAGAGACGGTTAGAGAAGAAAGGATCAATAATCGGAGACTATATTTTGGCCAAGAGACCTAGCAACAGGTGAGTCACTGGAATTGAAATCAATCATTTTTAAAAACAGTATTTTATTTATATAGTGCATATTAATAATGTGAATGTGTTTTCTGTTAAGTAGGCCAACAAGGTAGGTAACAGAACTTACTGAATTTTCTCCAAAACATTTCACATTATCACAAATATTTAAATACATTCATTTAAAGATGTCCAGAATTGTTGAACCAAAAATGTTTTCCTAAAACTTTTATTTTTAAATTTTATTAAAATAAAAGTGTCAGCCTTAGATCATTTCATTTATGGTTATTTATGCAGTAGTTAACCAATTTTCTGTAAAGTTAGAGCACCAGGAGACTTTTAACAACTGCATGAGGATACAATTATAATGTAATAACTAAGCCCTAAACTTCGTATAGTGTGTTAAATATATTATTTGGTAATTACTGTAGGGAAACTCATAACAGAAGAGAGGAATGCAAGTCTTCTGACATGTCATAGAAGGTTAAGAGGTTAAAATTGTCCTTGTATATAAACCTGGAGGTCTGTTTAATTGCATTTTTTTTTTTTTTATAATATTTAAGACAGGTCAGTTTTGTTGGTCAAATGAAGAGCTCACCTGATGTGATTGCTGATGCAGAGCTAACACTCTCTGAGAAAAACCATAAAGTGGATACGTACAAAAAAATGGTATTGTAAAGATCTGTCATTTTAGTCAATCTTTATTTCTTTTTAAAAAGATATGATCATGATGCTCTTAACCCCCTAACCATAGAATGCGGGTCCTGATTTTTTAGAGTTATATTTTTGTGCTTTTAAATTATATTAGGTCTGATATGACTATTACTTGACTATACACATATTTATTTATTTATTTTTGTCCTTTTTTACAGACTAGTTTAAGTGGCCCACAGCGTGTGTTTAAGGTTGTGTTTTTAGGCAGCTCAGGAGTTGGTAAGAGCTCATTCATCCATCACTACTGCAGAGGGCATTTCCCCAATAAAATGAGCACTACTGTAGGTAAGCCAGATCGAGCCTCTGCTAATGTAAATATACATAAGATCAGGTTTAGATCCATGGCATCCTTTTGGGTAAAGTCCAAATATCATTTGCATTTACTTCACAGGTATGGACTTCCAGGTGAGAAGTCTAGTGCTTGACTGCACCCAAATTGCTCTCCAACTTTGGGATACAGCAGGACAGGAGAGGTAAGAAAAAAGATAACCATTTAGCAGTAAATATAGCATTTTTCTATTTTATTCCAAGGCATCTGTAACAGTCATTAATAATACTTAATATGTCATATAAATGAAGGGCATGGTGGCATAGTGGCAAGTACGTCAGACTCATGGGTTGAATGTTCAATTCCTGTCTCTGCCCTGTGTGTGTGTTGAGTTTGCATGTTCTCCTCATGCTTCTCGGGTTTTCCTAGGCTTTTTCCTCCCCCGGTACAAAGACATGCAATATAGGCTATATTGTGTGTCTGATTACACTATGAAGTTCAAATTAAAAGAAATATAATAATAAATGCCCAGGGCTTCCTCTGTCACAGATTCCACAGCATCACAACACAGTATTACCGTAAAGCAGATGGGATCCTGGTCATGTATGATGTCACTCAGAGCACCTCGCTCGTAGCAGTGCGTGATTGGCTTGACCAAGTTCAGGTGAGGCACATTTCTGATGCAAATGAGCCAAAAGTGTTTTGCATTCCCACATAGTCAAGGAGTATGGTGTGGTGAAATGGGTCAAGTGCAGAGATTTGTCCATATTAACATGTGCACAAGCTTGTTTATCTTAAGATTGGTTATGCTAATTTGAAATCATCCTTCTGGCAGAAACACAAGGCTGATGGTGCATGTGTGATATTGCTAGGCAACAAAGTGGATATGGAGGATGGAGGAGGTAGACAGGTGACTAGCATGCAGGGACAGAAGCTGGCTGAGGTAATCAATACTTCAAGACTTTCCTGTTTTGTTTAACTATTTATTTCATCTGTTAATGTAGCCGTATTTGTGTCTAAGGAATATCAGGCTGACTTCTTTGAATGCAGTGCTAAAAGTGGCCATAATATAGAAGAGGCGATGACACATCTGGCTAGGTGAGACTGCAGAATAAAATTTAATACAGTAAAAGTGAATTAATGTTGAATATTTCTAATAGTGTATAAAGACAAATTCATACCTGATCACTCTATTCTATACCTGTAGACTGATGGAGGCCCAGCAAGACAAACAGTGTGAGACTGTACTTCACTCTCTGGACAACTCTAGTCATAGCGGGCACTGTTGCGCGTAGGTGCAGAAAGAGCAGCATCACATGAAGACGTATCATTGATCGAACTTCCTGCAGCAAACCACAAAAAACATCTCTCTGAACTGAGACTTGTGAAAAATTCTCCTGAACAGTCTGTGTTTCCTTATTATTTCAGTATATTCTGTGCAGCTCAATAATTCTGCAAGTATTACACAAACATGGGCATGAATATGAATATACAGCTGTATGTATGAACCTTCAACAACCTTTTAGTAGTGTTATATATTAGTGTTTTGGGTCACTTTACATTTACTTTTTACATATTTAAAATTTCAGGCAGAACAATTCAACCAGATTTTATTCCTTACTTGTTCAAATAACCTGAAACATATGAAGAACATAATAATCAAAAATCCAATGGTTTAGGCTGGTGTCTCAGAAAAACTTTTGTACCAGGTCTGATTAAATCTGCTTGGAAAACTGATTTCTGGGCCGGAATGATTGATTATGATTGTATGCACCTCTTGTGAGCCATTTTGTAGAAACTATATGGGCCTTTCACATCCAATGTTCAAATTTATTTTATGATATAAGTGGAACGGAATATCAATAAATTTGTATTCTACATGAAAAGACATGATAGACAGCTGCTAAAGCTGTCTGTCTTTTTTAAAGCTTAAAGTTTCTTAAGGTAAAATTATCTTTAAGGTGAAATAGACTACAGCATCATTTAGAGAATGTACATTTCTTTAACCTCGATTGGGATATTTTCTTGTCTTAAAATCACCACTATATCACCTTTGTAAGGTAGAAATGTAATAAACAAAGGTAAACATGTCTATAACCATTTTCTATTGGATAATAAGGAAAATTTGCATTGTCTATAATTAGAGGAAATAATGAATAATGTGTGGTACAGGTTCAGATCTACAACTTATTCACCTGGTATTTCTAATATTTCGATGTAAATTGAGCACCTTCATGAGTCCCTGGAATCAACCGGGATTTTTCCGGGACTTTTTCGTTTATCAAAAAAATTAGCAATAAAGTTATTTATAACAGATACGGGGGAAAAAAACGGCACATGTTGCTTTAAGGGGAGGTTTGTCTGACAGATTGAAAAGCGGTATTAATAAAGCAGGATGCCTTTAGCTCAGATAAAAAGTAAGGCATGGGAAAGTTAGCATAGCATGGGTTCATTAGCCGCGTAGCCGCCATGTCTGTTGTTGCTTTCTGGAAATGTGTCTTCGTAAATATTCTCATGTTTTAAGGACGTGCATCAGAAGTGAGTGTGAAAGGTTTGTCCATAATGCAGCTGTGTGTTTTGGCTTTTCACTAAGGAGATATCGGATATCATGGTGAGTCTGCATTGACCTGCAGTGATTATAAATCGAAAGGTGATGATGAGCAACCTGCTGATGAAGAACTGGAGCTGGAATACAAACACTGGTAAAAACCTACATCCAGGCCTCCACATCATCAGCTCTATTAACTAACTAAATAAATAAATAAATAAATAAATGAATGAATTTGAAACATTATTTTTTGACCTTTTTTAAAAGTTCAATATCAAACACAACCGAATAAAACACTAAATAACTGGTAAAGAAAGAGTTTAACATACTTTATAATTATAAGATCATATTGTAAACAGGAAAGAAATGCAGCCAACGTTTGTCTGGAGCTTGCTGTAAAGTTATAAGTATGTTGTTGCATAAATGCACAGTTTGTTGTTAATTGCAAATACAGTATCAAAGATATCAGGTTTGCCAAGTCACTGTAAACTAAAAATTGTGTTGCAGTAGAAGACATTAAGAGTATTGGTATTGTTCTTTATAAATACAAGATCATCCAAAACATATTTAACTCCACCCAGTTATCCACATTACACCTTTTACCCCCAAAGATTTTACCTAATGCACCCTTAAGTATTAATGCACTCCTAATCGACAACCACAGGACTGCTGGTAGCTGGAGATTTATCATTATTATTATTATTATTATTATTATTATTATTATTATTATTATTATTATTAGTTGCTGAACTGATTCTCAAGCCAGCAGTGACACTGAGGTGTTTAAATAGCTCTGATTTATCACTCAAATAATATCTGTCATGTCCTGTAGTCTTCACATTTTATTCATGGAGATGTGATAGTACAATTATATGGTAAGGGGATGTAAAATAATGGCAACTTGTTGTAGGTTTTGTTAACTGAATTTTATGGGGTTCCATAAAACACACTGATGTACAAGAATCTTGTATTTAGCAGACGTTCACGTTTTTTATTTATTAGATTAAAAAAACACAATGCAAATTGCTATAAAGGTCACATTGATTGATAACAAACAGTAATAAATACAATAATAATATGTTTAATATTATGTGTCAAATTAATATCAATATGGTTACATGTCAAGGAAGGCCTCGGTAAGCCATAAGCAACTGCATACATCTAAGCAAAAATTCCTTTGCTAAAATAGTTTAATCTATTAATAATCTAGGTTCCTGTAAAGAAGCCCCAAGTAATGCATTGTTTTTATACATTTTTATATGTGATTATTTTTTGTCTGTGCAACCTGCGTCTGCTAATGATTAAGTGCGCAGTCAGGAAACTTGGCATCACAGCAGGAATACCATGCATGCACCTGACATTCCTAGTTTAAGCTTGTGCAGTGTTTGCACATGTTCATCCTTTACCTAGTGCTTATGTAAATAGCTCCATCTGTTGCTAGAGTGCCTGAATTGGCAGGTTTTCTCATTTTGTTATGTTGCTGAATCATGTTATAGTTTACTCCAGGCACACCAGATATACACACATCCTTGTCAAAGTATGTGCAAGTTATGAGAATCCAGAGCAATGAGAATCCTCTGTAACACTGAAGCAAATGTATTATTTATTGAAGTTAACTCACATTCACTAGGATATAACTAACTAGATAGTATCAGTTGATATAATTATGTATAATTAATTGAGGACACAATAAATTTTTATCTAATGTTTTCAATTATAAGATTTAAATAAACCAGATATCAGATTACTGAAACCAGTCTCTGAACCTTTATACTAATTTACATTTTCTTATTCTGTTGGCAAACATTTTAAAAAATAAATGCATACAATCAGCAAATGATTTTGTTTGTTTATTTATTTGTTTGTTTATTTATTTATTTTTGTAATTTTCTAATAAGAATAACATTTATTTGAACATTTTCACATCGTTTTTTTGTGTGCATTAAATGCAACCTTAATGTGTCCTGGTTTCAATTTATTTATTTTCAGTTTCTTTTAGCTCCTCAGTGATGGATATTAATGGATAAGGCAAAATGAGCATGATTGGGCTTCTGTGTGTATTTGTGTACTGACCAAGTGAAGGAGTGTGCCATGTCCAGTCAGTAGGAAAAAAACAAAACTGTTCACAGAAACCAGCTGAATCACAGTGAATATAGGATCTCCCTCTCTCTCTGTCTCTCTCTCTCTCTCTCTCTCTCTCTCTCTCTCTCTCTCTCTCTCTCTCTCTCTCTCTCTCTCTCATACACAAACAGACACACACCTCTGCCTCTCCCTCCCTTTGTCATCTGGCCTGGCTCCAGCTTCAGGCCTGACTCAGCAGAGGAAGAGGGAGGGAGAGAGAGAGAGAAAGAGAGAGAGAGCTGTGTGAGGTGACTAGCGAGAGCAGTGCAGCAGAGAGTTGGACACCATACAGAGCTAGATTAGGTGTTTGTAAGTATGCAGACTGGTAGAGTTTGTGTGTGATTTAAGACAGTGATGTGCCGGAGCAGGAAGTGACTTTATCAGCGCGAGAGTCAATGTTATAGTCACATGTGTAACGTGTCAGTGATGCACATGCAGGGCTCATGGAAGCCTCATCGGGCAGCACAGCAGGTTGGCTTCTGACTTTTAATCTGAAATGATTTGTGTGTTGGTTGTTTGTGTTTGTGCATGTGTTAAGAACAATGATGTTAAGTCGTATGCTCAGAAACTGTCTCATTTCTATAGAACTGCCAGAAGCAGAATGCTTGGCTGTGGCCAGCAGGATGCCGTTCTGCAGTCAGGAGGAGCAGGAGTCATCTCTTGGCCTGCTAAGTGTCGCTGAGCTCAGTCTGGGCCTGCAGTCACTCAGCCTGCCCTGGGAGCAGCCATGGAACTGCACTGAACCTGAACTTCCAGCCAGGCCCAGCTCTCCTGAAAACAGTGAGTAGCACAGTCAACATGGGGACATGGTTTCTGGTAGAATATATTAATCAGACTATTACAAGCTTACTTTCTCATCCTTTTTAGCAGGTTTGTTTTAAGCCTTTTATAAATGCCTACATGTATGTGTATGTGATTGTGTGTGTGTGTGTGTGTGTGTGTGTGAGAGAGAGAGAGGGAGAGAGAGAGATTAATATTTTCTTCTATAATCATAGATTGTTCTGGAAGCTCTGAGCTCAGTCTGTCTCAACCCTTTAACTCTTGCATGACTAATCCCATCAAACACACCACCTCATTTCAAATCTGCAACAATTTGTAAAGCAGTGATTATTATTTTATGAGAATGCATCATGTTTTAGTTACATAAAAGTTCCTTGCTTATGTTACACTAACTCTTTCGTTTGGATTTGTATGTCAGGGTTACAATAGAATATATTTCTAGAGTATATGCACAATATAAAGTCTCTCATTGTTCCTCACATTTGCTCTGCCCTAATTCTTTTATATAGAGCAGATGACAGAAGCTATTGCACTCAAAGCCACTCAATTCTGCTGTCTCATCCAGGGCTGTGTCACTCTAGGACATCGTTCATTGTCAAAACATACTTTGTTACCGCACTTGAAACCAAAAATATAATGTTGTTACACATCAGCTCTATGTTTTGCCTTATTTCTTATTTATATGATGAAATATTCTTTCTATATTGTGTGTGTATGTGTGTGTGTGTGTGTGTGTGTGTGTGTGTGTGTGTGTGTGTGTGTGTGTGTGTGTGTGTGTGTGTGTGTGTGTGTGTGTGTGTGTGTGCGCGTGCGCTACAGTGCTTGGGTTGTGGCCTAGTTCTCTCACCGATGCCCTGGACACTCTGCAGGGTTTTCCAAGCCAGAACACTTTTGCTGGAGGTGACCTATTGGAATATTTTCCCAGCCTGACCCGCATGACGGAGTCCCTTTCTCTGCTAAACTCCGGATCTAGCAGTCCTGTCGACTCTGAGACCAGCCCTATTTCGTCTGGATCGGACCACCTGGTTAGTAATCTTATGTAGAGAAATGGAAAATGAAACAGCAACTCAACCAGGGATTTGATTGATAGCTTCCTAGTGAACATGATACTTATAACTAAACGACGGTTCGACAGATAGTTTGAACCCATTGATGAATGTGTAAAGCTAGAATTGTATTCATTGAGTCAGTGGAATCAATTTGATATACCTTGGAGGTTTTCTCTTTTGCTTGTGGAACAAAATTCCACCTTTATTGGTCTTTTGAGTTGTTTGAGTCAGAGAGGAATTTTATTAGCTATAACATAACCATTTATTACCATCATCCAACTACCATGTGACTGGCGGCTTGCTCAGTCTTGACCATATACCTTGACCAACTAGAACAACACCCTAACACCGAGCACAAAAAAATAACCTCATAATCTGGAAAAGAAGTTACTGACATCCCTACTTTTAATCCCCTATTATTATCAACTGATGACAGATAAGTTTAGACATTTTTGTGTGGTCTGGCAGCTTGAATTAAGCACAGGAGTGTTTTATTTTGACCTCAGACATATTTTATAACTTATAATTAAAAAATAAAAGTGTATTTAGTCTAACAGGAAGAAATATGGTTGATTCCATGACAAGCTATCTAAGGATTATTTATGACATTAGGGCCTTTATGTAGATCTAAAACGCTAGCTGTTTAGCTTGCTGCTAATTTTCTGATTCGTTCTTTAAGCAGTCAGGAAATTAAACGGGGAAGAAACATGCCATTGTATTCACTGTAAGGTAAAGTCTTCAATTACCAAGATACTTTTAAAATGCCTCCTCAAGGCTCTTTCTAGCCTGACAATACCTGCTAAGTGTTGTGTAATCAGATCACTGGCAGGATGCAGATAGAGCAGGATTCAAATTTTACACACCACATCAATGGCTTAATGCATTTAGTTTTACAGTATCCTTTTTCCTTCCTAGACCAGTTTACGGATCTCTCCTCCGATGAAATTCCACCTGTTTGACAGTCAGAAAGAGGCTCTGTTGCCTAGCAGAGGACAGCGAGAAGACTCCATCTCTCCACTCGTCCCTGCTCTCCCTGCAGTACTTGAAGAGTCACTGGCTAAATGCTGGACCAGAACAGCACCCTGGTCCAGGTGGAGCACCCAGAACGCACAGGATTCATTCAGCATCGAGACTAAGGCTCAGCTGCACAGACAGGCTGCAGGTAGTGTTCAGCTAGCATGCTAAAAAAAAATCAGCTCAAAGCAGTGGCAAGATTGTTTAGATTCATTGAAAATGTCTTGTTTCTGATAGCAACAAATGAAGCTACTTGTACCTGGGCTGGACAACTGCCCCCACGCATCTACAAAAACCCCATCTACTCCTGTAAAGTGTTCCTAGGAGGAGTGCCATGGGATGTCACAGAGAGTAATATTCACACGCATACACAAGCAAATTAATTCATCCACATCTGAATGTAATTTTTGGGTCATAGCTTTGAGATATTATGAAATATACAACAGTGTAGTTGAGATCTTACATTATAAAGTCATAAATGAATTAACGTTCTCAGAACAAAACGCTTCAAACAACAGTTTTGGCTATAAGAAAACCTCCATGTTTATATATCGGAGTTTTTGTGGTAACATCTTTCACAGGACCTTCTATGTCCAGATTTTTAGCATCAACAACGTTGCTGTTGGAAGAGAAAAAAAAAAAACAGAGAATGTGTAACCATAAATGGATAAAATTAATACATCTTGCTGTTACTGAAAAATAATCACCTCCATGGCTGTGTAATTTATGTGTTATTATTTTTTTAATAACAGCACTTCCTTGTGTCCTGTCATCCAATCAGCCAATAAAACAGCAGTACAAATGCTTAAATGCTTCAGCTAATGGAGGAAAAATGGGTGCTGATCTCTTGGAATTTCACAGTACCAAAAATTTATACAGAAAACAAAAATCATCCCCTGTTAGCATGTCTGTGGGCAGAAATATAACAGCCTACTTTGACAGCCTATAACAGCAGGAATATGAGGATCCAGTGGGCACAGACTTATCAAAACTGGACTTCACAAAAACTCTTTTTTTTTTATTTCATTTGGTTTCATGTGAACACTCACTACAGCTCTTGTCCTTCTTCTGCATGATTTTATGCACTACACTGCCGCTACATGGTCGGCTAATGCGAATAGTCCTGTGTTGTGAAAAAGTATTTGCCCATTCCTGATTTCTTTTATTTTTGTATAGGGTTGTGACAGTTATTTCTTGAAACACAAAATACAGTTAGCTACTAAATCAAAGGATTATACAAACATAGTATGCACTATGTGACTTTGCTAACATCTACAAGGGCTTCAGTATTGGGATGTTTTTTCAATTGCATATCAATTTTTATATTTTGGTGTGTCGTGAATTTTTTTTTTTTTTAATTTATAGTAGTATTAAAAAGTCATCCTTCATTTCCGAGTCAACAAAAGTGTGTAGCTGTCTGTCTGTGTCTCTTCAGGGTGTCTTCTGAACACATTTAATTTGTTCGGATCTCTAAAAGTGGAGTGGCCTGATAAGGATGGTAAACACTCTCAGTGCCCACCTCAAGGTACACAGGAAATACAGTTATGTCTGCTTCCATACACACTCACCTTAGGAAATGAGTGATTTCGTTTTGTTTGTAAGACATAACAGACTGTTCCTGTTAAAGATTGAGGCTGAAGGTGAAGTTGTTCTCTGTAGGTTATGTGTACTTAGTGTTTGATTTGGAGAAATCAGTGAAGGCTTTGCTGCAGGCCTGCAGCCAGCGTCACCTGCATCCTACAGATTACCTGGAGTACTATTACAAGATTTCTAGCAAGAAGATACGCTGTAAGGTGGTGAGTATGACATTCTAACATGGACTTTTTTTCATGAGGTACGCCTTAACCAGACGTCTCACAGCTTTTAACTGAATTTCCAAAAAGCAGCCAAATTCTATAAACTGCAATGAAAATATCACCATGGAGCCAGATTAAGTAATGGAAAACGTTATGGTCCACATCCACATAAGTGCCATAGGAAGCCCGCTGATTCAATGTTCAGTCTTTTGTGGATTCAGAGAATAATAGTCACTGTAATATTAATACGATTGTTATGATATGATACACTTTTCTCTGATATTGTGGGTGTTGTAAAATCTTTTTTGATTTTTTTAGAATACAAATCACTGATACTGTCTAAATATTTACTTAACTTATGGTTGTACACATACATTATCATCTAATTTAATTTGGAAAGGATTGTTTTTAAACTAAACATGATGTACTGCTGGCAATTTGTTAAAATAAACCTATATATCATGAGATCTATTTTTGGTCAAGTCAAGTCATGATAAGCAATATAAAAGCAATATGATAAGAAATATAAAGGAATTGTTTAAAGGAATTGTTTAAACCCTCTATTTCTCATGCCCACATAGGTGCAGGTGATCCCGTGGGTGATCACAGACAGTAGTTTTGTGTGCTCCCCCTCGCTGCGGTTCTTTCCCAGTAGAACAGTGTTTGTTGGGGCTCTGCATGGCATGCTGACGGCTGGAGATTTAGCCCACATCATGAAGGAACTGTTCGGGGAGGTCGTGTACGCCGGGCTTGACACGGACAAGCACAAATATCCAATAGGTCTGCCTTTTAATTCCCTGACTGCTTCATGACTCGCTGTCATCCACCTTATGTGACATTATGGCAGTCCAGTTTGTGATATTTTTCTGTTGCAGGGTCTGGACGTGTGACATTCAGGAACCAGAAGAGCTACCTGAAAGCACTGACGGCTGCATTTGTGGAAATCAAGACAACCAAATTCTCCAAGAAGGTAGAAATTCTCTCCATTTTCAATCCAGAGTATTAGAATAATTTGCATTATGAACTTTTTATTTCCCTGTTCATGCAGTTCTTCTGCTCTTGGTTTAGGTTCAGATTGATCCATACCTTGATGACTCCATGTGCCAAATATGTAATTGTCAGCCAGGCCCATTCTTCTGTAGAGATCAGGTGAGAGACTCACACTGTGCTAGAGCAGTGTAAGATCAGTGGTTAATGCTTGGTTGTAGCTGCTGATCAAGTGCTAGGACTGCCAAGATACCACTGTTGCTCTATGTTTCTCCAGGTTTAAACATACACTCTGACCCCAACTTCCTAACAAGAAGGGATACGCAGATGAAAACAATTTTATAATAATTTACACGCAAATAAAGACCATCATCCATGAAGATATGGCTGGCGAATTAATGGAAAACAATTGCTGGCTTTGTTTTGTCCTGAGGTTCAAACAGGCACGAGAGGTGTGTAGGTTTTATTAAGGATTAGAGCAGACAAACCAGAAGGATCAGGCTGTAATCAAAAGGCTTAAACAGATACAAGGTCATGTTGCATGTTATAGTGATTAAGACCTGTTGCCAATAGACATGCAGGATGGCAGAGGATCTTGGGAAATGGAGTTTGTAATTGAAGGCTAGACACAGACTCTGAGGTGACATTAACGCTGTGGGAAACATTTTGCCAGCATGGTTTGAGACCCTATATCCCCTTCATATCAGAAATATTTATCCTGATGTGTATTCCTTCTTTCAGGAAGATGGTGTCCACTTCCACTTGCCACAAGGGCTCATTTAACTGTTTAATAGAAATAATGTAAATTATAATGTATAATGCCCTTTTCTTATTAAACACTTTTTTTTAAAAGTGATATGTTAGACAGTGGTTTCTTCACCATCATCATTACAACACTGAAATGTCTAAGATAATATCTTTTGAATGAATGAAGCCCCTCCTCCTGTACAGATCCAGAGACTTGTAGAATCTTTGCTAAGAAACACCGAATCTGTTCTGACAGCATAAAAGTCCATGTATATTGTTTTTTTGTTGTTTGTTTTTTTGTTTTCACCTGCCTATATTTTAAAAACAATTTTTAGAACAATTTAGGTTTTCTATAAATAAAGAATCAGCGATCATAAAAAGATTATTATTACATATATTATTGTTACAATTAATAAGGATGTGTAGTAAGGAAACCTTATTCTTACAAGTGACATTGTTGTGGCAGAGGGTCTATAGACAAAGCTTTAAATTAGATTCTTTAAACAACAAAAAAATTTCTGATTTTTCCACAAATGCAAATTTCAATAAAAAAAATCAGTATTTGTGACCGGGGGCACAGTGGCTTAGTGGGTAGCACGTTCGCCTCACACCTCCAGATTCGGGGTTCGATTCCCGCCTCTGCCTTGTGTGTGCGGAGTTTGCATGTTCTCCCCGTGCCTCGGGGGTTTCCTCCGGGTACTCCTGTTTCCTCCCCCGGTCCAAAGACATGCATGGTAGGTTGATTGGCATCTCTGGAAAATTGTCCGAAGTGTGTGAGTCTGTGAGTGAATGAGAGTGTGTGTGTGCCCTGCGATGGGTTGGCACTCCGTCCAGGGTGTATCCTGCCTCGATGCCTGATGACGCCTGAGAGGCTCCCCGTGACCCGAGGTAGTTCGATAAAGCGGTAGAAAATGAGTGAGTGAGTGATGAGTATTTGTGACCTGGAAATCCAAATAAAAACAATGCATTTTAACTTAATTTATTGTGTAAAGTTGCCAAGTCAATCACAGAGCAATTGCAAAAAGAGACATATCTTAAACTCACAACCTTTGCTTTAGATGTCACTGATAAAAAGAAGTCTGAAGTCTCTTTTACTAAATCTGTTGTAACTGTGTTTTGAACACTTTCTCTCTCTCACTCTCTCTCTCTCTCTCTCTCTCTCTCTCTCTCTCTCTCTCTCTCTCTCTCTCTCTCTCTCTATCTCTTTCTCTCAGACTTGCTTTCAGTACTACTGCCGCTCTTGTTGGCACTGGCATCACTCAGTAGATATGCTGAGCAGTCACCGGCCTCTGATGCGCAACCAGAAGAACCTGAACCCAAGCTAAACAGCCGATGCAAATTGTATTTCTGCCGCTAGCCCTGAGGTTTTTGGGCTCACTTGACCCCCTGCGATTTAACCGTGCCATTTTCTCTGCGGCTCACCGGAACCGAGTCAGAGAACGACTAGAAAGTTCATGTTTCACTGCTTTTTTTCTTTTTTGCTGTTCACTTGTTCATGAAGGCACTATGTAGAGTGACATGCCAAGTGATGGTGGCCCATTTGCACCATTACCTGGGCAACCATCACCATGGAGAGAACTCCAGATTTCTGCGGGTGGCAACTAAATAAAACCCGCCTTGATTTTTAGGTTGTTTTTCTTTTTCTTTACATCTTTGTGTATGAAGCGGCAAATGCATGGCATCTATATTTATTGTTTAGCATTCAAGTCAAGTAGCATTTATATTGCCAGTTTCAGTACATTATCAGTACATTATTAGTATTATTACTGATTAACCTTAGGCCAAAAGCCGTTTTAGCTAGACATTAAAAATGTTACTTTTTTACATACTTATATTTCTGGCTTTACTGGATTAAGATGTGGATGTCATTACACTATGGATCATTTCTAACTATGATGGAGTGGGTATTTTTAGTTTCACCTTAACCCTTCAGAAACGTTAATGTGCAGCAGCATTAAATATCCCACATGTGGCTGCCATTGCTGGTTAGGAACAGACTGTAGACTGTACATAGTTTTAATCGAATTGTTGCACTTTATTCAATTGCACTTCAGGGAAAGGGGGACATGTAGTTTTAAATTTACTCTTGTACAACTATTGAATGGGAGAGTTGTTTAAGCATGATGCTTTAATTTACTGATACTGTTTCTGGTTCTGTTCCAAGTGAATTGAGCTAACTCTGGTTCAAGGCCTATTGATTGTAAAGCGTTCTAGATCAAATGCAATTTAATTCTTAGTTTTATTTAAGATTTACGGCTTATGTGCCAAAGAAAGATCTAGTCTCTGTCTGTCTGTCTGTCTGTCTGTCTCTCTCTCTCTCTCTCTCTCTCTCTCTCTCTCTCTCTCTCTCTCTCTCTCTCTCTCTCTCTCTCTCTCTCTCTCTCTCTCTCTCTCCTTTGTTTTTCATTGAGGTTTGTTGTGCTGAGCTTGTTGCCTGGTCCAACTGCTTTTTTATTTTTTTGAGTCTAAAAATCTCTACCTCATTGGTCTGCGAGTGTTGCCATGGTTAAATAACTTGGAGGTTGTTCCAGTTGGGCACAATAAAGTTGTTGAAGCATTTACTAGTCTGTTTAATTTCTTTAAAGGTCTTTTTATACATATGTATACGTTAAAAGAAATATGTCATGCACAATAAAGCCTGATTCACTCACATTTTGTTTATCCAAATAATTTGATGAAATATGTTGCGTCAAATCAATTTTGTTTGAAAACTAGTATTTTAAAATTGTTTGAACTTTATATGTGTATCTATATATTTATCTATATATGTATATATGTAGTTCAGATGAGTTAGGGAGGTGTGACTTGGCCATGATACATATAAGCAGTTGTATTACTATATATTTCTATATTTTATTAATTTATAACAAATAATATTTACATTTTTTTATTTCCCCCACCCAGAGAATCCCTGTGCTGTTTATTTGTCTTTACTGCTTGAGTTGTTATAAAATTGAAATGGTAATGCTGTATTGTCCCCTGAGTCATCAGAAACAGTCCCAACTACCAAATCTCTCAACTGCTAGCTATATACTTGTATCCTGTCACAAAAATTGTTTAGTGCAAAAGCATTTAACAAATTTATAAATATAAATTTATTCCAAGAGACATTGTAAAAACAAGGAAATAATCATTACATTGTTTTAATGTTTTTAGAAACTAAGATTCTATTTGTAATATTCATATATTTATTGGACTGAAGATGACATTATTGACATGGTGTAATAAAAATTTCCACATTTCTGCAATTTCAATTTAAAACATCCTGAAGGTGATCCACTGGATTCAGATCTAGTGATTAGGCAGACCACTGAATAACTCATCTTTGTGTTCATGAAACCAGTTTAGGATTACTTTTGTTTTGTGAGAAAGACACAACTGGGTATGTAACATTCAAGAGCACAAATACTACATATGAGCACAAATATACAC
This sequence comes from Tachysurus fulvidraco, assembly GCF_022655615.1. Lineage (NCBI taxonomy): Eukaryota > Metazoa > Chordata > Actinopteri > Siluriformes > Bagridae > Tachysurus > Tachysurus fulvidraco. The sequence goes on from NC_062527.1 coordinate 7,026,892, forward strand.
TGAAATTTAAGAATATATTAGAGGCCTATAGGCTTTATTTTAAATTGGACCAGGATATTAAATACTTAAATGCTTACACATCCATATTTACATGCAGCCTGCATTAATCCATCACTAAAAATCTAATAGTAAATCTCTACATTTGTAGAAAAGCTCTGCGTGCTGTTCAATACTGCTGTCAGTAGAGGTCGCTGATTATCTACATATCTACAGGTAATCAGCTCCAGAGCTTTGCTAACCAAAACTGCCAGACACAGGAAGTTTCTTTCCCCAGACAATCACCCTGATTAACAACTCAACATAATTAACTACTGCATTATTAGAACTGTCAGTCATCACATCATCAGTATATGTTACACACACTACTGCTGCTGTATATTGCACAAAACAAAATATTACACAATATTGGGAAGTCGTAGCCTAATGGTTAGAGTCTGACTCGTAACCCTAAGGTTATGGGTTCGAGTCTCGACCACGACTGAGGTGCCCTTGAGCAAGGCACCGAACCCCCCAACTGCTCCCCGGGCGCTGCAGCATAAATGGCTGCCCACTGCTCCGGGTGTATGTTCACGGTGTGTGTGTGTGTGTGTGTGTGTGTGTGTGTGTGTGTGTGTGTGTGTGTGTGTGTGTGTGTGTGTGTGTGTGTGTTCACTGCTGTGTGTGTGCACTTTGGATGGGTTTAACGCAGAGAACAAATTCTGAGTATGGGTCACCGTACTTAGCCGTATGTCACGTCACACATATTGTTATTTACACTACTATGCACTTCAACAGGCCAATAAACTTGATTCTGAATCTGATTCTGATCTCTGTGCTGTACAGTACATGTGTCAGTAGATGGCGCTGATGATTTGTATGCTGTCCTGTCAGGTCTATTCGGCCAGTAGAGGACGCTGATGTTCATTCTGCGTTTCTTACTATTTTCCCCCTGAGCCCAAAGTTTGATGCCGCAGCTTTCCTTCTGTTTCGTTATAGTACGCTGAGAGTGAAGATGGCGGCCGGCTCGAAACGCAGTCCGCCTCCTTTTCCCGACTCAGAGGATCAGGACCCGGAGCCTGAGTTAGACGAGGATGAAGACAGCGATGAAGGAGCGGACATTTTCACAGGCAGCGTAAGTAAACTACACAGTGGTTACTAGCTAGCGCTGTTGGATCAACACGGAGACCTGTGTGTCTGCTAAGTGGCTAAGCTAATGCTAGTCCTCTGTGGGGCTGTAAACTTTAGGCGTGAACTCGTATTTCAGGTGTAGCTTCGCTGTCAGGGCTAACGCGAAAATGCTAAATGTTTCTCTAGCTAGTCAACTAGCGTTTAGCTAACGCCACAACAGTCACCCGTGTTACTTTTAATCTGTTCTCCTCGTCGAGGAACACGTATAAGATAAGCTAGCAATGGGCAAACTTTAGCACGCTAGCTATGGTAGCTTTCGTTACATTCTGGAGGCGTTCAAAAAGCACCTAAAAAAAAAACAACAACAAAAAGTTTCGACTCTCATGCATTCTCATGATTCACGTAATTTGACACACCAGTGTAAACAATCTGGGCTCAATGCGGTGTACATGGTTACTCCAGGCAACGGTAAATCTGCCTTTTTTTGTAAACATTATATAAACATGGCGTGTGTGTGAACCACCTCAGGGTTGTTCATTGAAGTAGTTTGAGATGTGTTCAGAAGTGCAACAGATGAACATTAGCACTGAAGCTCGGAAAAAAAAGCTAAATCATAACGCAGATGTGAAAAGAGCTCATGCAAATTCAGACACGGAAGTTGTTGCCTTGCAAATCTTCAGCTCTCTTTCCTCTTGTCAGACGTTGTTTGTTCTTTCTAAACTGTGACTCAATAGTGTCGATTACGAGGGTGTTGGCCAAACTATGACCAGTTTTTAACCCCTCCTCATACGAGTTTTCATGTGAAAGTAAGAAAACAAATAACAGTAATCTCTACAGTTTCATGTCCAGGGTAGACCTCTAAATGATCTTCTTTTTGCAGGTTCTGTCTCACACACCAGTGGATCCTCTTGTTCATGTGAGCACCAGCGAGCCTGCTAAAGATGTTTTCAGCGAAGCCCTAGAAGATCCCTTAAAAGACTGGAACAAGCAGAACAGCAAGCCTGAGAAGTCAGCGAGTGACGTTAAAGGTGCGGAGGTCGACCTGTTTGCTGATCCTTTAGGTGATTTTGGAGCTCAAGAGGTCCCTGATAAAAACAGTGCACCTATACCGAACCTCAGTGAAGCACCTCCAAAGAGCACCATTGCCAAGAGTTCAGCAGCACAAGGTGGAGCTAATAGTGAGGTATTTGGTGCATCTCAGAATGACTTCAAAAGATCGGAGGACATTTTTGAAGAGCCACCAAAAGATGGTACGTATAAAACATCACCCAAACCTGTAGGTGGTGCTTCAGCCACTAAGAAAGAACCGAACACCGACCTGTTTGGAGACGATGATGACGATGGAGACCTGTTTGAGGAACCTCTGCAAGCTGCGACGAAGAAACCTAAAGCAAAGGAAACCAGTAAAGGCTGTTCTGACCAGTCTAACAATGCCAATACTGACCTTTTTACTGAGGAGGTCAACAAAGTCCCACCACCTGGTTCTGCTGCTGCCGCTAAACCTGGCACAGACTCCGGGTCCAAAACCAATGGACTGCACTCAGATGAGGATGATCTGTTCACAGGTACTCTGTCTTTGTTGTGACTGAATTTGATAGAAGTTTTTTGTAAATATAGTCAACCTTGATCTCAGAGTTTGTTTAGTATTTTCTAGGATAAGGAAATGCCGTTTCAACAGTGTGCTGAACCAATCTTTTTTGTGCTGATGAGGCATTTTAGCTTTAAACTCTGAGCTGTATTTAACAGTGATGTGGCCTGGATGTGAACTCTCTCTCTCTCTCTCTCTCTCTCCCCCCCCCCCCACACCACTCTGTCAGAGGCCACTGTTGAGCTATCTCTGGACAGTCCTTGTAATGACCGCAGGAAGAGAGATACATCGAAGGCCTCAGCACCAGTTTCCTCTCTCTTGGCTTCAGCGAGTGTCCCAAAACCTCAAACTAAAACACTAGAGGAGGTATATAATTCAGCACATGTAGCTCTCTCTTTCTCTTTAAATTAAACACCAGTTTTTGCAAATACCATTTTATTGTCATGATATAAAGTAATTATTTATTTAGCTTGCTTGTGATCATTACAGATGATGAAAAATTTGTGTTGTGTTAAAAAAAAAATTAAATATGCTTTCAAGATTCTGTATATACAAGCAGTGTTAAATGTACTTTCATCAGAATCAGAAAGATCTTTACTGCCAAGTAGGTTTTCACATACGAGGAATTTGTTCTAGTACAGAAGCTCCACAGCGTAAACAGAATTACACACACTAAACAGCTAAGCACTGATACATCTTGATAGATGTCATGACAAAGGTGAACTCACAAATATATTAGCTGTCCTCGGGAAGTGAAAGCATCAGTGTCGAGTAAAAAGGGATCGGATGTCGTTTCAGCTGTAAGTGTTGGGAAAGGATGAATAGAATACTTATGTCTTTGTCAGTCAAAAGTAGGTTTATGTTCTTACGTTGTTGGACAGGTTAGTGTAATAAAGATACTATCTATAATCACTGTTATAATCAATGTTTTGTTCAAATACATTGTGAACTTTCTTAATCTGCTTAACTGTGTATGTTACAGCTGGAGGAGGAGGAGGAGGAGAAGGAGGACAAATTTGATTTGAACATTTCAGTTACAAACCCAGAGAAAGTGGGTAAGTCCCCATGAAATCCCTCACGGCTGACCTCAAAGGAATCTATTTTGGCGAGAACGTATTTAATTACTGTGTGTTGCATCGGGAAGTGGACTATCAGCATTTTGATGACAGTAAAATTGATTGAAGTATGTGACCTGTGAGACAATGCTCAACAAACACAGGATATTTCACTTCCCCATTTTGCCTTATGCCAGCGAGCTTTGGTTTCTTCTGCCCCCCCCCCCCCACCCCACCCCTGGGTAAAAAAAGTAGGCCAGTGTTGGAGATCTGCAACCAGTCTCCTTTAGCTATACCTTCATTATGGATTATCTTTTGATGGATTACATCTGCAGTAATGAAAGGTTAATTGTTTTAGAGCAGTTTATCTAAAGCACTTTGCTTCTTTCCTGCAGGTGATGGTATGAATGCTTACATGGCCTACAGAGTCTCTACACAGGTATTTACCTTCGTATTAAACATTTATCGTGTTTATTCGCTGCATGCATAAAGTGTGTGTGTGTGTGTGTATGTGGGGTGTAGGTGTGTTTACACCATAGAATGTATTGTGAACATGTAAGTGAGGTCTTTTCACTGCACTGTGTTTCTCTCTTCCACGAACACACAGACGACGTTGCCCATGTTCCGCACCAAGCAGTTCACAGTGCGCAGGCGCTTCAGTGATTTTCTGGGTCTCTATGAGAAACTCTCAGAAAAACATTCACAGAACGGACACATCGTGCCTCCGCCACCAGAAAAGAGCATTCTGGGTATTTTGGATTTTGTATTTAAAAACTGTTTGAATTTTTTTGTTTCCTTCTAATATAGTTTTAACAATATTCAAACTGCCATTTGTGCTGTTTTTAAAAGGAATGACCAAAGTGAAGGTGGGAAAAGAAGACCAGTCGTCGGCTGAGTTTGTTGAAAGGAGGAGAGCTGCTCTAGAAAGGTTATTTTCTCTAGAATTGAATTTTTAGTTTTAGGATTTTATTTTGATTGTTCAGTCACGATTGGTGTTGTTCTATCAAATTTATTGCTTAGGTACCTCCAGAGACTTGTGTCTCACCCATCTCTGCTGCAAGACCCAGATGTGAGAGAGTTTTTAGAGAAAGAGGAGGTAACTGATATCTCTCTCTCATACACACTCCCTGTTGAGTCGTTTGACATGTCGTGATTTCAAATATGTTGACACCTGAACACATCACACCCATAGGTTCTTATTGAAAAATCATGGGCATTAACACAAGGTTGGGCCCATTTTCTGTTATTAGAAGCTCCAAACACCTAGGGAGGCTTTCTACTAGATGTGAGAGCGTGAATGTGTGGATTTGTGATCGTTCAGTTACAACTCGAGTTCTTCCACTCCAGCCTTTACATACCATGTCTTCATAGAGCTGCTTTGTGCACAGGAACCTTGTCATTTTGGAACACCATTTGAGTCTGTTAGTTCCAGTGAAGAGAAATTGTAAAGCTGAAGCACTCAAAACCATTTTGCACAATTTTGTAGCATCAGATTGGAGAAGAGTCACGTACGGGTGTGATGGTCGGGAGTCGACATAACGTAACTCCTTTTTTATAGTTAGTGTTCTAAGAAAAATGTCAGTTTGCATATGGCCCTAACATCTGTGTTCTGTTAGTTACCCAGGGCATTTAGTACCCAGGCACTGAGTGGAGCTGGATTCCTCAAGATGATCAACAAGGCCACTGACGCCGTCAGCAAGATGACCATTAAAATGAATGAGTCAGACGTTGTGAGTATTGCTCTTGCTGGCAGTGTGATGACTCAGTCTTATTCAATCTACCACAATTTAAGACATCTTGTTTCTTTGATAAGTGGTTGAATGAGTTAATACGTCTTAATACGTCTGTCAGTGGTTTGAAGACAAGCTGCAGGAGGTGGAGAATGAGGACCAACAGCTGAGGAAGCTGCACATCATGGTGGAGAACCTTGTTAACCACAGAAAGGGTAGATTTTCTTTTTTTTTGTTTGTTTGTTTTTTGCATTCCAAAAAAATGCACTTGGAACAGAACTATTCTGTAGCTCGATGTCTAAACGTTTTGGTGAAGGCTGATTCTTTTATATTACGCAAGCTAAAAATAGTATAAAGTCAAGATTTATGTCATGTAAATGGTGACAGTAAACAAGTTTTCTGTTTGCAGAATTGTCTCTGAACACAGCAGTGTTTGCAAAAAGCGTGGCAATGCTAGGCAGTTCAGAGGATAACACTGCACTCTCCCGAGCCCTCTCCCAGCTAGCTGAAGTGGAGGACCGCATTGAGCAGCTTCATCAGGACCAGGCTTCCAATGACTTCTTCACCTTCGCCGAGCTTCTTGCCGACTATATCCGCTTGCTTGGGGCAGTCAGGGTATGGAGACAAACTCACTTACTCACATTGAAGCACAGCTTCAATCATGAAAGCTTTATTACCAACCTTGGCAGGTGGCAGGGTCCTTTTTTTAAAATTTCTACAGCTGATGCATGCATCATACTGTCAGAAAGTCAGAGATAATTCTAGGAGCAGACAAGTTGTACAAATTATCAGCTGCTGCTGGAAGCTTTAAATTGCTATTGCAAGTACGTGTGTGTGTGTGTACACGTGTCCAGGCTTGCTTTGATCAACGGATGAAGGCATGGCAGCGCTGGCAGGACGCTGAGAACATGCTTCAGAAGAAACGAGAGACTGAGGCCAAGCTGCTGTGGGCTAACAAACCAGACAAACTTCAGCAAGCCAAGGACGAGATCACTGAGGTAATGCCGATGAGAGAACCAAACAAAGTACTGTATGTGACTGAGGTTTGGCGTGTCACTTTGTAAAGGGACTCATTACAGTCCAGACTTGCCTGGTGCCTTTCCACTTATTTATTTTTTAATCAATTAGAAATCAGATGACATGGACACGTTTCTTTCGGGTGAATGTGTTCATATTTAAGCAGATTTTTAATTCTTTGCTTCAAACTTATACCGCTCACACACCACCAAACCCACTCACTCACTCACACAGGTACATCCTGCATTTAAACATTGTGAGTGTCTGGTTTTGGTGGTGTGTGAGTAGTTCATTTTCATTTTAGTCTTTGTTCCCTAAATGGGTTGATGTCAATGTCTGTTGCAGTGGGAGTCTAAGGTCAGTCAGTATGAGAGGGACTTTGAGAGAGTATCTGCCACCGTACGAAAGGAAGTCCTCAGGTTTGAGGTGAGCACAGGCTGTCGTTTTTTGTGCCTTGAGTTCCAGACTTGTTTTAAAATAATGTGTGAAATGGTTGTAATGTTTTTTTTCCCTTCTGCAACAGAAAGAGAAGGCTCGGGATTTTAAGAAACAAGTTGTCAGATATCTAGAGTCTCTGTTAAATTCACAGCAACAGGTAAATCTTTTTGACCAGTTGTATATTGTTTAGTTAATTATGTGCAAACATTCATTATCTCTCTCTCTCTCTCTCTCTCTCTCTCTCTCTCTCTCTCTCTCTCTCTCTCTCTCTCTCTCTCTCTCTCATATGTAGCTGATCAAGTACTGGGAAGCATTCTTGCCAGAAGCAAAAGCAATTGCATGATGGTGGTGTACAAACACACACACACACACACACACACACACACACACACACACACACATACATACACAGGCCTGCTTAAGACTGAGTCTGCCTTTTCTATACACTTTACCTCTTGCCTATAAACCAAGAGATGTAATGCAAAGGGAAAGAGAGAAGCAATCAGTATATTTTCTTTTTTCATTAATCAACAGCAGCTTATACTCTTTTGATTTAACTATTCTGTTCAATTTTGTATTCTTTTTTCCATGCAACCAGCCATCTTTTCTTATTTGCTGAGCTAGTTTTAGGATGTGTGGATGCACGGTGATGGGACAGGAGCAGACTGACATTTATTTTGTGCAACAAAAAAAAAAGTATGGTTAGTGTTCAGAAATAGGTGCCATTAGTGTGAATAGTGTTCACACCACCTAGGTGAAGATGAGGTCGTGTTGGACACTGAGATTTAGCACATCAGCAGTGCTAATAGTTTACAATAGTGGGCCCTCCTCCTCAACCTCCTCCAAACATAAGATTTCTCCGCTTCCTCAAGTTTGGATTGTCTTCTGTCCAAGCTCTCCCTCCCTCTGCACCTGGTCCTTCTCCATTCCACTCTCTCTTGTGCACGGTGAAACTCGGGCTTGTCCTTCATGTGTACTGATGACTAAGTCGAGCTTGTTTCAAGTATGGAAACTGGAGCATTGAGAGTTTCTGCTCCGTGTTCATTGTTTAGATTGAAATAATTCAACATCTTAACTGCATACTGGATGAGTTAGGGAAGCTCCATTGTTTAATGGTACAAGAAATGGTGAGCTTAAAACTATAAATTTTAACCAACATGCATAAAAAACCAACATGCATCCATGAAAAGCTAGACGCTGAATGATTCATTTCTTTGGCGGTGATTGTCAATTGGAGGCAGAGGTGCAACACTGGTTGATGCACCTTCGTCAAAGTGGAACGGAGACAAAAGACCGTAGCAGGCTTCTATTTTTTTGTTAACTTGCATGGATTAATTTTTTTTTTTTTCAGGCAATAAAACAACATACTGAAATCCTACATCGATATCCGATGGCTCTTACCTGTTCACACAGGCCACATTCCGCACTTTGGCCACACTTGGAAGTAGAGAGGTCAAGTGTTTGTCTTTAAAAGAAGTTCAGAAAGAAATTGCATTTATATATTGTGTAATTAAATACAGACTGGTTAAGCACTTACTCTGCCAACCAATGTTACTCTAAAAATGTTGCCTGTAAGTCATTCTTTGTGTGTTTTTCTAAAGTGGTGTCTGTTTTGTGCTACACATTATATGTCAGAGCCAATCTTAGCCCTGAAATCAATGAAACAGCATTAAGGCAGTGTTACCCTACAATGATTTTGTTCAAACACATATACACACACACACCCCCCTTAACATTTAAAAAAAATTTTGTATAGTTTAATCCATCATGCACTTATAACATTAGGATTTTTTTCCTACCAAAAGTGATAATCATGTTATGTGATTTGGTTGAATAAATATCTTTGTCGTGGTTGACAGTCAGTTTTTCTCCAATATGCTGCTGAGCTAACAGAGAATGTTGTATTTGATAAGGATTATCTGCATATCATTCCACCCTTTAATAAATAATAAAGGCAGTTGGGATTTGTCTTTTTTTTCCCCCTTTCGGATTGTAATGTCTGACATGCAGGCAGGACCCTGTGAGTGAGAATCAAACGGTCGTGCTCGCTTGTCTGACGCATTAGTCTTTTGAACTGCCATAAATGTTTGTAAAGGTATATTTGTTAGTCTGTATTTTTTTAATCTTTCAGCCAAGCCGGTAGATATTGCTTATGCACACCTTCTGTTCATAAACACAATAAAGATAGTTTTAAAGAATAACGATCAGCTGTCCTGTGCCTGCTGTGGGTCTGTGTTTTTAACGTTTAATGACGTCTGACAGTGCTGTGGCTGTGATGAAGCAAACACAACTACAGATGTCTGGCTCACTGATTTTTGAGGCATGTAGCTTCACGTTCCAGATAGCAGCTTAACTGGCTTTGCCCTACACAACTGAACCGCCAACTTGGCCTTGCGCAAAAAATTATATTCATTGCATTACATTAACCAAGGTCACATGAAACCATGGGTTTTGGACATGTCTGTAACTGCACCCTTTTTCTTTCTCTTTATAGAGGTGCAGTTACCTTAAAATAAGTTTACTGCCATTTGTTTGAAATTTTTTATTCTAATCTAAATCTAATTACAATACTGTTTAGCCACAGCATGCGGGAATAAAAATTATGTTGAAAATAAAACATTACACTAGAATAAACTATAATCAAAATAATACATTATTAATCTTATATAGAGTGTAATTAGCCGAATCTCTTGAGCCAAGAGTCAAGAAGCCTTTATTGTCATTTCACCATATACAGTTGACGCAGTACACAGTGAAATGAGACAATGTTTCTCCAGGACCATGGTGCTACATAAAACAAGAACAGAGCAAAGGACTAAAGTAAGTTAGTCCTGGCCACATAAAGTGCATCTGTGCAAGACAAAAGACAGTGCAAACAAACCATACAAAACATTACAAGGCATTACACAAAAGCAGCATCGACCAGTGTACATACTGTATGATCTATTGCACATGTGCAGAAATACTGGAATGAACACAATATAATAGCAGCAGTTATATGAGGTATTGTAATGTATTTGTGCCAAACAGCAACTGACTGAAATGTGTAAGATGTGCAAAGAGCATTTAAACAGTTTGATATGGGTGGTGCTGTAGACATGGATGTATATTGGTAGAGTGTATTTGGTGCATATCAGTGCATTCCATACAGTTGAGTGTGTGTGTGTGTGTGTGTGTGTGTGTGTGTGTGTGTGTGTGTGTGTGTGTGTGTGTTATGTTCAGTACAATCAGGTTATTATGTAGTCTGATGGTTTGTGGAAAAAACTGTTACACAGTCTGGTCGTAAGGGCCCGAATGCTTTTTCCAGACGGCAGGAGATGCAGCCTGTGGTGTAAATGTCCATGATGGAGGGAAGAGAGTCTCCAATGATCTCAGCTGTCCTCACTATCTGCTGCAGGGTCTTGCAATCCGAGATGGTGCAGTTCCCAAACCAGACAGTGATGCAGCTGTTCAGAACGCTCTCAATGGTCCCTCTGTAAAATGTAGTCAGGGATGTGGGGAGGGAGATGGGCTTTTCTCAGACTTCGTAAGAAGTAGAGACACTGCTGGGCTTTCTAGGTGATGGAGCTGGTGTTGTGTGACCAGGTTAAGTTCTCTGCTAGATGAACACCAAAGAAATTTGGTGCTTTTGAGGATCTTTACAGATGATCTGACGATGCTCAGCGGCTAGTGGTTGCTCTGTGCTCTCCTGAAGTCAGCAACCATCTATTTAGTTTTATCAAAATTCAAAGGCAGGTTGTTGGCTCTACACCAGGCAGTTGGCAGTTGCACCTCCTCTCTGTATGCTGACTTCTTGTTCTTGCTGATGAGACCCACCATGGTTGTGTCATTGGCAAACGTGATGATATGGATGATTTGAGAGTCAGCAAAGTGAAGAGCAGTGGGCTGAATGCATTTAAATGTTGTTCCTCTTTCTGGTAGGTAAATGTTGCATAACAGACAACCACAGTGAGACATAATATGATATAATCATTATTCAATTTGATTAATTTTATGATGTAGACATCTCTCACCGACCCTACTAAGTTCATCTCTATAAGCCTTCAAGTCCAAATGAACCTCAAATTTATTGTTGCATCAAATTTGAAATTTGAAAAGAACATGATAAGTTTTTATTTCTTTCTTTTAATAACCTAGTATTCATTGGCTGTGGTGAAAGCTATGTGGTATTCTGTTTTCATTCCTCATGCTCACAGAATAGTTTCAGGTGGACAACATGGCATTGTTTACTCATGTAGAAAAATTCCTTTTCTCCAACAACGAGGCTTAGGAGTGTGCAGAGTGCAACAGCGAGGCCTGAAGTGGTTTGCTGTTTCAAAAGCAAAACTTTCCCACACTACAGAAAAGCATAAATGAAGCCGTTTGATTTTTAATAGCGTATAACCCACTTTGATATCTGAGGAACAAATGTAAATTTATCACATAACGTAAAAACCTCAGGCATATGAAAATATTTATTTGCATCTGACAGGTATTTAAGGCATAAAACACAGCATGATGTGCTGTTAAAGGACAATAATCTACAACCGGGTGGTAAAATGCTGCCTAGAATGAAGTGAAGCTACTACAGTATATCCAGCACAATCTTGGTTCTTTTCTGATAATATCATATCTCAGAGTGTTTTATTCCTACTACTGATGCTACATCAATTTCCCAACAATTCCAATTATTAACTCATATTTTTAAAACATTTGTAATTAGAATTATTGAAAAATCATTCATGTTCAAAAATATTCAAAGTTCATTCATGTTATCACTCATATAAAGAGTTTCTCTTTCATTCTAAAGTTGTCTTGAAGTTAATGCGTTAAAAGTTAATGACTTTTCAATGGTGGAAAATTTACTAACCATTTCAAAGTTCTAATATTTCTTTCTCCTAACCAAAAAATTATTTTGTAGTCTTAGAATATTCATTTTCCTTTGAACGTGATGTTATTGAAACGTTAAAGTATTAGACTGAATGTATTAATATAAACCTGTGACAATTGTTACCACTGTCATAGCTGCTGTTATAGAAAATGAACCAACCAATCAGAATAGAGAATTCTACCACACTGCAGTAGAATTATGAATTACTATTTACAGTGAGACATATTAGGCATAACATGCCTAATATGTCTCACTGTAAATAGTAATTCATAATAGATTGTTCTGTATTTAGCATGAATTAGGAAACTTCTCCTTTTCCCTGTCTGCATGTGGCCATGTTTGCTGTTTGAAATACTCACTTGAAATTCACTTTATTTTTTTTCTCCTTCTAATAATAGAATGTCCGATTGAAGTCATCAGTGAAAAACAAATCTGAGTCTCACTTTCAAGACTAAACGATTCTGTGGTGTAATTTTTTTTATTAAAAGAAACAACTTGTGCTTTACAAATCTTTGTGACCGTTTGGGGAAGAAACAAACTTCTGCTATATAACAAATAACATATAACAGATAACAAACTTCTGCTTATATTGTGTATGTTTAAGATTTTTACCA